>NC_134491.1:33291204-33591204 GCF_040206685.1 Ascaphus truei
TTAATATAACAATTATTATAGAGGGATTAGAAACCTATCCTACCAAGTATAGTAATCTGTTCTAATGAAGCCAACCCCCTGAATAATATTGGGGGTAAGACTGTTGTGTAATAACCCCCCAAGCGGAGGAAAGAACCAGATCTCACTGCTCTAGGAGATTTAATCTACAAAGTTCTGAATACATAAGAATATCAAAAACGGGAAGAAAAGGTGCAATCACACGACTCCATGAAACTGCCTCGGTGCACGGCAGTCGCCCGCTGGGGTGAGGTATAATGTATATGTAAATTCTCTTCAGCAGAGAAAGAAGCGGCACTCCTTAGGTCTTATAAATTCAGATAATAAACATTTATGGTTGAGGGATTGACATGTCAGTCCCCATCTGGGACCTTTGTCAAGATACCACCTATACCAAAGCCACAACTTATGTACAAACAAGAGTGAGCATGTTCACGTGACGCAGGCGTAGTTAACGTTACAAAATGGCGCCCCCAAAAAGTTAAAGGGCAGTTGCAAGAAATGTATCTCATGGACTCATGTTACTGTATGTAGCGTTTCTTACTGTAGTTTTCTACAGATTATCCCTATTCAGCAGCTCGTTCTTACTTTTCACCTATCACCTATGTGCTAATATCTAGAGTGAATGACTATGAAGATGGGGAAAACATTGCAAAATCACTGTGAAGCATCAAATAGATATGCTCTAAGGACATCCTTTAAGAGGTAGAAATAGGAGAATAATTCAAGGAGGGGAAATCCAGAGCTATGCCCCTGAAGCAATGTCACTCTGGTTTTAAATAAGTGCACAATTCTTCCTTTTACTGTATGTCCCCAGCTCTCACCTCTGTCCCCAAAGCTCTATCTTCAATATACTCTCATCTTTCCTGATCTCTTCTTAAATCCATAAGAGAAAATAAATGAAATGTAAGAGTATGAAAGGTAATATAAAACACGGGTCTCACAGCAGCATACGATATGCAAGCAGCAAATGATGCAGTAACTCCTCTGCATATCTTACATTACAGTGGTACTACTGTAGGTACAGTGAGTACAGTATATCATTTTCTCAATCAGCTCATCTCTTACAGTGCTGTATATCTCAATGTATGAGGCTGGTCTTTTACAAATATACCTGATTAAAAATAAGCATTTGAGAATAGATAAATGTTTTAGATTTAGATAAAACAATGTATTTAGCCCTTCATTGAAACATATTTTTTTATTGTGCTAACTACAACATTTTTGTCACAACAAACACCATCATAATAAAATATTTTTGGCTTATTTTCAAGCTTTTTCACTGATGTTTGAAAACCTTATAGAACTTGCTGCGACAATGAAAAATAATGTATCAATTGTTAGAATGTCAGAAGCTGCGGTAAAGAATTAGACTGTCAATTCATGAATAAAATGGAACATCACTAAGTTTCCAACTGGTAATGTATTGGAACACAAAAGGTACACAAAAAATAATTTGAAATATATAAAGATTGAAAATTGCTCAAGATAGTTTCTCTGAAAACTATCACATACATACATACATACATACATACATACATACATACATACATACATACAGCAACTGTAAATATTACTGTATTAGAAGTCAAATAAATACCAGGACACCAACATATTGAAAAAGGTATATTAAATACAATACAGCATTGTAATAGGATCATAGTCAAAGACTCAAATGAATACAACAGTTTACATAGATCGTGTGTACAAAAATGACAGCATAAATAACTCTGAAGATACAATAAAGAAGTAAACACCTTACGATAAATTGAAAATAATAGTAGGCTGACAGCCTGCTGTATTGGGTTTAATAAACCTTTTTGAACATCTTATTTGGTGTCCTGGTATTTGTTTGACTTTTCTTTGCTCATTCTCTTAAGGTTGATATTATAGACTTAGACTGTCCATAATAACCGATTAATATAATCCCTCTAACATTCTGCAATAACATTCAAAAGCCACCGTATTTGTGTCCGTGAACAGCTTTCGGCTACTGGATGAAAAAGACATCAAGGGCATGTTGATGTCCAAATGTAGATGATGTAATCATGCTGTGTAACTAGCTGTGTGTAACCTTAGGTCACTTGCTCTTTGCGTGTAATGCTCTTGTCCTGATATTTGCTACAAGTAAAATTCAAGCTTGTCCCAAGTCACATGGTGTGGGGTTGGCTGATGTGAATGTTACACTCCTACGTGACATTAAGTACTTTGGTCCTTTTCTACGTTAACTGCATGATTTCATCATTAATGCAAAGAATACTTGTTTAACAGCTTCTAATGTACAATTGCATAATGAACACGTTACTGCTATTGTTTTTGACGAACATATAATTCTCAGACAGTAATGTTTCATACTGTTGCTGACCTAAAAGTGTCATATTTCTGCCTCAGGCATTTTTCATTCTACAACACGCATTGCAGTTTCTTTTATTACCTTCTCTCAAGTTCTTGCTATATTACGTGACCTCTCTATGATTAAAGGTCTTTAGACAGTATAAAAATCCATACTACCTGATACTTCTAGTGGCTATGACTGTGATGCTAATATCTGAATCTGAGAAAGGCACTTTGTCTATTCAGAATGACCAACGGTTTATGAGAAATCTATTCCTATTCTGCAGGACTGTTACACTGAGATAAATTAGAAAAAAAAAACCATTTCATGAATTATAAATCGTTTTCAAGAGAACTGGCAAATATTTAATCTTTAGCCCCATTTTCATACAGATGTGCACTGATATCTAACGTTCAAGCCATTAGTACTGAGGCTAATCAAATCTATGCCGACACAGGTAAGATGTGACAAATATAATAATAATGTATCACTAAGAAAAAGTGGAGGCTGAGTAATTCTATGCCAGAAAGCTCCCTGCTTTTATTTTCACCCAAAATCAAAAATGAAAATAAAATGTGCATTTTATGAATTTGTAAGACGCCATGGGGGTGATACATCATAGGAAACAAGAAGCAAAACTGATGCAAATTGCGTCATCTTCATTTGACTTCTCTTTGATTCAATCTAGCAAGGTTTTTCCTACAAGTTTCCTATTACATTAGGGTAGAACCCGCTATGTAATTAAGGGGTTACTGGTGTTTTAATGGATGGGCATCCGCCCTTCTATGTTGGGGAGGATGAAGAGGAGGAGAACAACGATATTCATCCTGGCAGGGGTAACTAACACATGTATTAATGTAATTTATATTTTACTGTACTGTATACTGTATTTGAATGGGATAAAGCGTTAGTAGATATATTTGGCTATTAGGGCATTTCCCCATGCCTTTGTAGGGGGAGGGTGTTCTTGAGAGGGTTGAGGGGGTGGGTGAAGGGGGTATTTGCCCCAGGGTGGGTGGTTAGGCCTCTTGGGTGGGACTGGGAGGGCTTAACCCCTTTGTTACCTTAGTGTTAGTGGTAGTAACAGATAAGGCAATGAAGGGGTTAACCCATCTCGCATCCCTCCCAGTAGACCTATCCACCCACCCTGGGGCAACTACCCCCTCCACCAACCCCCTCTACCCTCAACAAACCAGGTACTTTGGTTTAACCTTATCATTACCTCAGCAGCACTCAGAAGTGGCCTCAAAAAATGACCAGATACTTAAAATGTAATAATTTTAATGGCAGTCATCAACTCCCAGTATTTATCAGATGCGGCCTGATGCCAAATATACTGCATGTTTGATATCACCTATTCCAGGCTGGTATTAGCCTTATCTTGCCTATGTTTATAATGGCCAATATCTTGACCATCACATACATAGGTAAGAGGACCAAACCAACAAAATTACATATGGTGGAGATTGGTCCAGCCACACAGCTGGTCCAAATGGGGTTGGAGGGGGATGTTAGAGGTTTGGTGAGTACCCTTCCTTGAAAGGTGAGTTTTCAAGGAGTTTTTAAAAGATCTGACAGCTGGTGTAGAGTCTGATGGGGCATGGTAGTGATTTCCATGGAAAGGGGGCAGCACGGGCGACTTGTAGGCAGGAGTGAGAGGATGTAATAAGGAGGGAACAAAGGTGGATGTTGTGGGCAGAACGTTGGGGGCGTTTAGGTATGCATTTGTGGATGAGGGCTGAGATGTAAGGGGGGCAGTGTTATTAAGACCTTTGTTAGTCATTACTAGGGTTTTAAATGTAATTCTAGAGGCTATGTGAATCTAGTGTAGGGATATGCATAGTGGTGCTGTAGATGTGGAGCGGTGAGGGAGGTAGAGGAGTCTAGCTGCAGCATTTGAGACGTATTGTAGTTGGGAGAGGCGGACACGGAGAATGCCAAGAGAAGGTTGCAGTAACCAAGGTGTGACAGGTTGAGTGCGTGGATTAGAATTTTAGTTGCATCAGCAGTGAGAAAAGGATGTACAGATGCAGCCACCAGTATCCGATCACTTGCCTGGGTAAAAACTAAAGCATCTCACAGTAAATGCCTCAACATTTCTGTGAGATTCCTAATGGCCCATCGGATTAACACAGCAGGGGTCCTTGCGATCCTATTCGGTTTGAATGGGACTGCAGGGACCTCCCGCTGTGTTAATACGATGTGCCATTAGGAATCTCACAGAACTGTTGAGGCATGTTGAGGCATTTACTGAGAGATTGCCTCAGATTTTCCAAGGCAAGTGATCTAATACTGGTGGCTACATCTGTATCTTGGCGATATTTCGGAGGTGGAGACAGCAGGACAACGTGAGGGACTGCATTTGACAACGGGCTTGAGGTATTGAGGAGATTGTGGTGTCATTGAAATGCGAGGGAGAGTGTTGGTGTAACGGTGGCAGTGGAAAGGGGATAGAATATCCATTCCATTTTGGACACGCTAAGCTTCAGGCATGCAATACTTTACTAATTTAATTGCTAAGGCAAGCAACTCCTATCAGCACCCCAGGAGCGCTTAGCCACCATCCCCAGGGAAATTAGATAATACTCTGTTACTGAAAGGATGTTGGATTCATACAGTAGAACAGCATCCCAGCAGATGTGGTAGCTGCCAATTCAGTAATGGGATTTACAAATGCTTGGAGCATACAGGTATCGTTAAAAAAAAAAAATTCCAGGGATCAAAAGGGGTTTGTGATAGTGGGTAGAAAAAATGGCAGCTTAGGTTATCGAAGTGGTCCATACCCGATGACCATTTCTATATTTTTATGTTTCCACCAACAGTGGCTACAAAATAGCTAACGTGTTTTTAGTGCTGTTTCCCTTTATGTATTCGTTTGAGAACAATTTCAGATATTGAGATGTGGAGGTGTTACTTTTCTGGCACTACAAAAAGCATTCTGCCACCTGTGCAATTACGTTCCTCAATAGCCTTCTCTCCCATGCATTTGCTTTTTTCCCTTAAAATAGACAAATTCATCAACACTGCTTCACAGCCATTTATTCGCGCTTGTAACTACTTAGGAAATTGCAGTGTGGCATGAAAGGCTGTGGGAAGCAACAATTACTGTACAGGTCAATTGAGAGCTCAGCTAGCTGATATCACAAGCATCAAAGTACTCTAATATTATATGCACCATTGTTGATGATGACTGTATCATATACAGTATACGGCAACCATCATCTTTCTCTTTCGTGACTTTAATTACAATCACTCACTGGTCTCCGTTGTCTCAGCCCCTTCCTGCTTCAGTACTGTAGCTCTAGCCTCACCCGCAGAAGAGAATATTCTGCTTGTGAATATGACCGGTGTTAGTGACATCTCAGAGTTAGAATCCTTAGAATAAGTGTAGAGGAAGACATGATGAGCTCTAGAGATGGGTGACATTTTTTGGATCCGGTACAGTTTAGCCGGTTCCTCTGGTTTGTTGATTTCCACGGATCAGTCTCAGAAAAGCCAATCTGCCCTTTTCTGATTTTTGTTTCTATCAATAACTGCCCAAATGGGAGGGGCGGAAGGGGGGGAGAGAGAGAGAAGAGGAAGAGAGAGCAGGGAGAGGGAGAGGTAAGAGATGAGAGAGAGAAGCGAGAGGAGAGAGAGAAGCGAGAGGAGAGAGAGAAGCGAGAGGAGAGAGAGAGGTGAGAGAGAAGCGAGAGAGGAGAGAGAGAAGCGAGAGAGGAGAGAGAGAAGCGAGAGAGTAGCGAGAGAGGAGAGAGAGAAGCGAGAGAGGAGAGAGGAGGGAGAGAGGAGAGAGAGAAGCGAGAGAGGAGAGAGAAGCGAGAGAGGAGGGAGAGAGGAGAGAGAGAGAGACGCGAAAGAGGAGAGAGAAGAGGGAGGAGAGAGAGAGAAGCGAGAGAGAGGAAGAGAGAGAGAGAGGAAGAGAGAGAGGAGAGAGTTTAATTTGCTCAGATTTTTTAATAACCAATCCACAGACGGATTTTGGTAGCGGCGACGGATTTGGTCAAAGCAATCTGTATACTTCCGGGGAACTGATTTAGACTGGTTCGCCCACCCCTAATGAGCTCCAGATAATAAAAACAGAGAGGCTGCCACTGTATTTTGTTTGTGCTAAGTAGTGCTCTAGACCAGGGGTGAGCAAACTTTTTATGCCGAGCCCCCCTTTTCATCCATGAAATTTCTTGGGCACCCCCTGCCTGATGTAATCAAAATCACATGACGTCAGCGCACGTGAGCTGGTTCAGCCAATGAGGGCGAACCAGCTTTGTGACGCCCCCGCCACGCGTCTACAATCTCCTGCAGCCAAGTTCACAAATCGCTTGGGCTGCAGGCGTGCGCGCAGGCAGTATACTAGTATTGGATCACTGTTTATTTTATTGTTTGCTGGCATCTGGTAATATGTTTTTTTCTGGTGCACAAAGGCAGTCCATTTGAGGGGGCATTCATCCACCTCTTAGCTACATCCCTTCCCTCTCCCATTTGCTTTCCCCAGTGTTATCCACTCCTACCTACCAGATTTATGTATTATTTATTTATTCCTGTTTTAAACGTTGCCCAGGGATCAGGGAACCCCATAACCAAACTCAAGGGGGGTACTGATGAATCTCCCCTGCTGATCAATACTCCGAAGTGACCCCTCTGACCCAAAGAAGAACCCTCAGCCCCCCAAAACTCATCCTCCCAAGCCCCTCAATTCTGCCATCTCTGCCTGACCTTCATCCCACTGTTTAGTCATTGAGTCTCTTCCCCCTAGTGTCTCTCCCTCACCTTCCCCAGTGTCTCTCTCTCACCTTCCCCCCAGTGTCTCTCTGCCACCTCTCCATCCCCCTCCCCCCAATGTCTCCCACCTCTCCATGTCTCTCTCCCCCTCCCCCCAACATGTCTCCCACCTCTCCATATCTCTCCCCCCAATATTTCTCCCACCTCTCCATGTCTCTCTCCCCCTCCCCCCAATATGTCTCCCACCTCTCCATGTCTCTCTCCCCCTCCCCCCTCCCCCCAACATGTCTCCCACCTCTCCATATCTCTCCCCCCAATATTTCTCCCACCTCTCCATGACTCTCTCCCCCTCCCCCCAATATGTCTCTCACCTCTCCATGGCTTTCTTTATCTCCCCCCCCCCCCCAATATGTCTCCCACCTCTCCATGGCTTTCTTTATCTCCCCCCAATATGTCTCCCACCTCTCCATGGCTCTCTTTCTGTCTCCCACCTCTCCATGGCTCTCTTTATCTCCCCCCAATATGTCTCCCACCTCTCCATGGCTCTCTTTCTCTCCCACCAATATGTCTCCCACCTCTCCATGGCTCTCTTTCTCTCTCCCTCCCCCCAATATGTCTCCCACCTCTCCATGGCTTTCTTTATCTCCCCCCAATATGTCTCCCACCTCTCCATGGCTCTCTTTCTCTCTCCCTCCCCCCAATATGTCTCCCACCTCTACACACACAACACACAACACACAAATACTTACTTTCACTTTTAAGCCTGCTTCAGTCCCCATGTACGCTGAAAACTGGGACAGGAGGAGGAGGGGCTGTCTGTGTGCAGTGAGAAGCCCCGCCCCCACAGCAAGGCAGACATCACACAGAAGCAGCCTCAGGACGGAGCTTCTGGCCGCCCGTGCACAGCTCTGCCCGCCCCCAGGTTTCTCCGCACGCAGCCCGCGCCCCCCTACATAATCGTGCGCCCCCCCAAGGGGGCGCGCCCCACAGTTTGCGCACCGCTGCTCTAGACTGTATCACTTTACATACAATATATACTCTTTGTCCTAAAACAGGCCACTCTTGGCTTATTAATCTCTCAGCCATGCTTTTCAATTTCATTAGTGTCACTGTGAATCTTTCTTTTACTATTAGTTTATATATATTGGCAAACAAGACATGCAAAAGCACAATATTACTCTGACAATCTTCACCAGAATACATCAAGCCCAGCTAACTTCTGGAAGGTTATCAACAATATATTCCAGCATTCTAGCCATCAACGACCAAATAATATCACTAAGGGGGAGATTACTCTGACAAACCCCACTGACATTGCAAATGCATTCAATGATTACTTTGTGGGGTGTGCTACTAATTTATTAGCGAAACGCAGCCCAAACCACAAACCTGAATCTAACTCTGGGAGTACCCACATAGCCCCTCCCCCTCCCAGCACTGCCCACAATTTTCAATGTGTCCCAGTATCCGAAGAGGAGATTACACAAGCGCTTCTCAAATTAAAACTAAGCAGCTAATGTGGACTTGACTTACTGCAATCTAAGTTCCTAAGACTTGGTGGCCCAGCCATTGCCAAACCAATTGCTTCCATAGGCAACTCTATTCTGTCTGCAGGCCATATCCCTAAGACCTGAAAAACTGCCAGAATTGTCCCAATCTTCAAAAGTAGGGACAAAAACACTGTCTCAAACTACAGGCCAAGCTCTCTTCTCCCCATACTATCCAAAGTCATGGAAAAATGTGTTCACTCCCAATTAAGTGATTACAAATTTCCCTAGTCAATTCCAATCTGGCTTTCGCCCCAAACACTCCATGGTAACTACCCTGCTAAAAGTTTGTAATGACATCCAGTGTGGAATGGAACTGGGTTACTGGGAACTGGGAATTTGATTACCTTTCCCTTTACCCCTTTCCTTTGTTATAATTATAATTTTATTAATTAAAAAAATAATGTTTCCTTCTTTCTCTCCTTTGCCCTTTCCTTTCCCTCTTTTTCTTTTTCTTGGTTGTTGTTCTGTTTTTTTGTTTATTGTGGTTGTCCACTTAGTAACATGCAATGGATGTGAATTCTGGAATTGTATTATGTTTGTGTTTTATATTTCTTTACCCATACATCCTCATTTTTTATTATTAGATCCACTTTCGTTTGCTAATTATAGCAGATTATTCTGCATTTGGCTTTAGAGGATTTTTATTATTGTTGCAATTTTGGGTCTCATTATGACCTATTTATGTCTATTTTTTTACTGCTCTTGCATTTTTATTTAGGGGATTTACTGCAACTACCAATTAGCATTGATCTCCACCCCCTTATTTTATAGAGGGTATTTAAAGGCGGATGCAGGGGTTATTCATTACCACCTGATGAAGGTCACGTGTGACCGAAACGCGTTGTGGTAGATGTGTATTATTCTCCTGGTTCTTCTGCCCCTTGTTGTATATCCCGTGTGGTGGATGTGGTGCGTGCGGTGCTGGTCAGGTTCCCCTTAGAGACTGCTTAGTGTGGGTTACCGGAAAACCAGCTAACATATCCAGCCAATACATACGAGTACTCTGCTATGCACAAACCCAGAAGTTGCTGTGAGGGACTGCAGATCGCGCAACATGAGGCTTTGGCTGTTCCCAGCGTGCGGGAACACAAACCTCTGCCAACAGATAACCACCAATGTATATACCAACAGAGTGGGGCACAGAGAGATTTGACTGCATCAGATGTTCTGGACAGCAGATTTCTAACATGTAAGTTACTATTTACATGTGTCTGTTTGTTGATTATATAGCTTTCTCCATCGGTGTGCCTCGTGTTTTCTTTTCTTCGAACTGGGACAATATTCCTAGATTTTTCGAAGGCTTTTGATACTGTTGATAATGTTATCTTGCTTAATCTCCAGTGCTCTAGAATAGGGAAGCATGCTTTAAACTGGTTTCAGTCCTACCTATCAGGTACTGTATATCCAAACATGTAATTGAAAGATTCAACAGCGCCTGGGTGTGTACTAGCCCCACAGTAGACTCCTGACAACAAATAGACAGTAACAAATGTTAGCACAGATGACCCGTATAAAACAATTGTAAAAATGTATTATTATAAAATATATATAGGAACTCAGATGGTGGTCATAAGTATTGATGGTGAGTGTGTGTAAAATATAAAAAATGTAAAAATTGTATATGTATAATTGTTGTGTGTTAAAAAATATATTGAATTAAAAATGATGAATGATGAACTATTATTGCAAAAAACATTGAAAAATATGATTATCAAAATATAATATGATTAGGTGAAATGTATTAACCAAAAAATGAAAATGTTAAAAGATAAAAAATCAAAAGTGTAAAAAATTAACTAAAAAAAAAAATGTGTTTTCACAAAAAAAGTTGATGATTTTTTATGGAGATTACAATGTCCCGGCTGCTTCTTCTTTGGGGTCAGCAACCTCCCAGCAAATTCTATTGGAGAAACAAGAGAAAAAGCACCTGATCCATGTGTAAAATCTGGTAACAAAATTTTAATAAAAAATCACAAGACAAATGCACACTCACAATTCACAGGATCCCCTGATGAAATCCGTCAATCGGAAGAAACGCGTACACGTAGGGCACGTGGTTTCAAGGAGCTACGTTTGGTGGAATAGCTTGTGCGTCTGCTGCCAGGAGAGGGAGGACGCTCCCTGAGCCACACAACAGGATGGAACAACAGACTGGAACTGCTGGAACAACAGACTGTATACCTGAATTTCCGGAGGGACATCTGACTGTGATGCACCGGTAGCAGTGAGGTCTGATGTACTGTAGTAAACTTTCGGTGAGCAGCTACTTGTTGGCGCATGGGTTTACCCATACAATGCTTAATTTGCATTGACAAATTGTGAGTGTGCATTTGTCTTGTGATTTTTTATTAAAATTTTGTTACCAGATTTTACACATGGATCGGGCGCTTTTTCTCCTGTTTCTCCAATATCCAAACATGTGTCTATCTCAGGCTCTAACTCTAACCACCTGGATATCTGTCATCTGTGGTGTCCCGCAAGGCTCTGTTCTGGGGCCCCTACTCTTCTCAGTGTTCATCAATGATCTTCCCACAGCTTGTAAGGAAGCCTCAATACACATGTATGCAGATGACACAATATTATATGCACACAGCCTTAGCCTCTCCGACCTTTAACACATACTTCAGTCTGACTTTATGAGTCATGAAAATTGGATTTCCCAAAACAAACTGTTTTAAACACTGACACGTCTATAACAATGGTATTTGGGACCAAGGCTAAATTTTGAAAGCTTCCAATGACTGAGCTCCAGATCAGAACCAACGCTAACACCACCCTAACTCCTGTTACTAGTTTTAAATACTTGGGCATATGGTTTGACTCCCATTTAACATCCGGGATGCACATTGATACCCTCACATCCAAAACCTATGCCAAACTAGGTGTACTTTACAGGAACAAATCCTCCCTAAGTCTGCTGGTCAGAAAGCGTATCGCACAGCAGATGCTAATGCCAATTATCGACTATGGGGGCATAGTATACGGCTCTGCACCCCAAACCCACCTTAGCAAACTTGATACCCTATACAGTTCAATATGCCGCTTTGTCTTCCAATGCAACTACAACACACATCACTGTGAAATGCTCAAAGAACTAGATTGAGCATCACTTGAGTTTAGGCGCAAAGTTCATCTCTCCTGTCTTGCCTTCAAATTCTTTCTGGGCAAGCTACCCGTCTGTCTGAATAAGCTCCTCACCCCTACCACATGCAGCACTTATATGAGATCTGACTCCAAAAGACTGTTCATGGTCCCAAGGTTCAGCAAAGTATCTGGCCGCTGCTCCTCCTCTTACCATGCAGCCCAAAACTGGAACAATCTACCGGAGACTCTCACAGCCGCCACCAGTCTAAGTTCTTTCAAAACTAAAGCTGTCTCACATTTTAATCGGGTCTGTAACAGTTACATACGCCTATAATATATATTATCTCTAACTGTGCATGCAGTGTCTTGTATATAATGTATACCCTGTTCACTTATGTAACTGTATTTGTAACCATGTATTACCAGTATTTGTCATTTTAACTCTATGCCCAGGACATACTTGAAAATGAGAGGTAACTCTCAATGTATTACTTCCTGGTAAAACATTTTATTAATAAATATGTTATTGCAATTGAATCTGTATCCTCTAACAAACCCATGCTTCTGCTTACAGCACATAGTACTAAGCACTAGGACAGAATGAAGTGCCTCACATTCCAGAAAACTTGTCAGTTGCAATAAACAGAAGTATTTCAGACAGACATTACTCCTGTTTATTAAATATGAGTGCACCTCTGTTATGTACAGGACAATACGGTAGACTGTTTAAGTATTTTCCACCAATACAGTGTTATCCCAGAGGTGCGCAAAGTGAGGGGCGCAAGACTCGCTACGGGGTTTACAGAGGCCCCCGCACGCTTCCCGAATACATTTTTACAACGCCAAAATGGCTTATCCAACGCTCTTACAACGTTGTGTATGTGTGTATACATATATACACATTCACATAAACAACGTTGCAAAGCGTCGTAAGAGCGTATATATATATATAATTTTATACTATATAATATTATATTATACTATATAATATATTATTTATTATGTTATATTATATATATAATACCGTATATACACTATATAATTTATGTGTGTGCTGCATATCTTATTGCCTGCATAAAATATTTGGTGTATTTTAGTGTTAAAAATGCCTTCAGGAACGGAACCTTTCATTTAAACAGTGTTCCTATGGGAAAGCGTGTTTCGCTTTACAACGCCATTTTGAGTAACGCATTGTGTCGGATAACCGAGGACTGCCTGTATGTGATCCTTGACAATAATCAGAAAAATACAGAAGATGAAAAAGTTCTCATTTTATTAAGCTATCAACTAAACTAAATGTTTCCACTAAATTGTTAAAACACAAGGCATACAAATTACTAATAGAGTACTGTGTAGCTAATTATAACTGATTGGGCAGTAAATCTATTGACAAATAACTATTTGTGACTTTTTCTGATATGTACAAACACTTACAATTATGAACATTAATGTAAAATGTTGGGTAAATTACACTACTAGTTCTCTAAAGCTGCTTATAATGGTAGTGATAAGGAGACTTGGGAATTATGGGGACTAGGGTATCCATTTTAAAAAGAGAGCCTCAAAGAAATGCAGTAATAGGAGGCCAAATAACAAAGAATCAAGTGGCTACTTAATTCTAATTGTTTGATCTTAGCGCTGCTAGTTTTACATAACGCTTTACAGAGACATTTCGCAGACACAGTCCCTGCCCCGAAGAGCCTACAGTCTATATTTTTGGTGCCTGAAGCACAGGGCGATAAAGTGACTTGCCCAAGGTCACAAGGAGCGGACACCGGGAATTGAACCAGGTTCCCCTGCTTCACACTCAGTGCCAGAGTCAGTGTCTTCATCCCTGTGTACAGACCTTGTTGTATGTGATATCACTAATGATATCTAACGTGATGTCTACCCTGGTAGAAGCCGTTCTGGCGGAGAAACAAGCATAGGGTGCATCACTACATAACAGGCCATTGTTGCCAGATTCAAAAGTGGGATAGATTATGGTATGTCCTGCACTATAATATTTATTATATCATCATAATCTTTGATACTTAGTGACCCACTGCTGGGTAAAGGCCTCTCCAATCATTTTCCAGGTACTGCGGTTCCAAGCTGCTCTTCTCCACGTTGCGCCAAGAAATGTTCTAATTTCATCCTCCCGTTTTACTTTTGGTCGTCGTCTTGGTATTGTAATCTCTTGGAATCCAGTCAAGTACCATCTTTTCCCTACGATGGTCCTCTCTTCTTGTGATAGGCCTGACCCACTGCAATTTTAATTTCTTCACCCTTTTGAAGATGTCACTGACAGTTTTGGTTTCGAACCCATTCATTCTTTTTCCTATCTTCATGTACATACAGTACTGTAATACCATGCATAAATCTCTCCATACTTCGCGTTGTTTGAAGTTTCTGAATTGTCTTTGCATTTAGGGTCACATCCATATGTGACCTTGGGTAGAATACACTAGACGGAAACTTTGCTCTTGAGACACAGTGAAAGGTTCCCTTGAAATATTGTCTTGTTTCTTCCAAATACGCTCCATCCCACCTTCATTCTCCTATTTTTTTCATTCAAAAGATTCCCATCCATTGTTATTTGCCGGCCAAGGTAGACATAGTCTTTGACTTCTTCTACTCCTATTCCATTTATATTTATATTTATATATATATAGACCATACGATACCGATTGCAACACGACATCAAGGGACAGCATGCAGGTAAGTAAATCAAAATTGTTCTATATTTGATAGAAGACACAAAAACCGACGTTTCGGTCCCCCAGTGGGACCTTTCTCAAGGTGATGTATATACTGCACCGACACACTTTATTCGAGCAAATACCCAGTATGTACCTGGCAGATACCTGGAATGCGCCGCTCCTCACCTCTGACAAGCCCTGTTGCGTTTGCCATCCCAGCCTGGGTTCATGCCTGGCTGACGGGCGGCTGATCTGTTAAATGATAATGATTAGGATTTAATAGGCTGCAATGCTTCGCGTGTCTACCAGATGGCATAAATTCATGAATTGTAATGCAGTATATATATATATATATATATACTGTGCAGTATTGCAGCCAGCTGGAATAAAATGCTTCAATCCCTGCCTGGAAAATAACCCAATGCACTCGGGCAGAAAACAGTCACAAACCTCAATACACCCGGATATACCAGAATTCGTGGGACTAGCCGAGCTCGAATAAAGTGTGTTGCCAGTGTATATATATATATAGCAGAAAATAGCCGTGTTAGTCCAGTTGAGATAGATATTTATATTGTGAGAAATGCTCCTTTACGTGGCGCTGCCATCTGTCCGGGCTCTTGACGCGGTATTTTAAGGTAAACAATAAGAACACGTAGCACAAAATGGTAACATTCATCCCTCTGCCTGCTTTATTCCATCCCAGCAAGGGACTGCAACTTTAACTGAAATACATTGAGATACTCAGGCGTGTGCCTGTAAGCTTGGTTCCAAGAAGTGGGACTACAACACTTGCATAGAAATATACCAAAAAGAAACCCTGCTCAATCAGAGTTCTTACTTAAACAGAGATTCTGTCTCCACGTTGCGCCAAGGGCTGGGTGGCTTATCCGCTTTCCAACTATACAAAATATAGAACATTTACAAATCGGTCACAGAATTCATAAGAAGGGTTTTTGTTACCTTGAAGGGGGCATCTCGTCGAACTGGATGCAAGGAGCAGCGGTGCCCCAGCTTCCAGTCGAGAGACAGATGCCGCAAACAAAACTGACATAAGTACCTGTTCCACTATTAGGAAAGCAGGTGAGGGGAATTAGAGCCATTGTGAACTCTGGTCAGGATTTCCCATCCACTAGCCTCAGTAACTGTGAAGCTGTGGGATGGATCACATTTACACTGCGGATATAAAGCTGCCTAATATCCTGGGACTATGTCACAGTATATATAAATATAGTTAAGATGTATCCATGTCTAAAAATCTTGCCCTCATTTTGTTAATGTTCATAATAAAATTAAGATCAAATTCACCAATGCATATTTTTATTATTGCCATATTACATTTCAGTAATGGATAATCATAAGCTTTCTAAAGATATTAATGACCGGAATACAATTGTTTTCTAGCTACCCAATATAAAACTGAGTTATTACCAATAGTAATGATATTAATCATATTGTTCAACGTCTCAAGGAAAATACTTTAGTGTAACTACAGTAGAGAGAGGGGTTGGCGATCAAGTGGTCAAGTGAATAGGAAAAGATCCTACTTTTTGAGCTGATTTCAGAAATGGATAAAGATAAAATAATTAATTGACCAATTTACGGCTCCATTCAGATCTGTGCGAGTTGCTATTTGTTTTGTGCCATTTTTGGGGCACATTTTTAATTGGGATATTTTTAAAATGCCCATTGGGTGTTAGGATCTCCTTCCATGGTTCTTATGGAACCTAATCTCACCTTTAATAAAGGCTGACCACCAGGTCATAATGGTTCCTGCTTTTTGATCATGAGAAAAACTGTGTGTCTAGGATCAATACTCACTCAACCCCAATAGTAGCTTAGAATAAGAGACTTATTTTCAATATAATGTTTCTTTTTACATGTGTTTTATATTCTTTGTAATCTCCATTCCTCTCCAAGTAAGTCAAACCTTAGAGGCATTACATTATTACTCTAATACTTCCCAATAAGGCTTTCTTCACACATTCTCACAGTATAATGTCCCTCAGACTGGAGGTATAGCAAAATGTATAATTTAGAAGAAAAGTGTCTAGGATTCTGTCTGCTCTGTGGCTTCAGGGAGGAGGAGCGTCTCAGTGAGTGAAGATACTGACTCTATAAACAATGACACAGTTTCAATCAGGGGAACCTGTTTCAATTCCTGGTGTCCGCTCCTTGTGACCTTGGGAAATTCACTTGATCTCCCTGTGCCTCAGGCACCACAATCATATAGATTGTAAGCTCAATTGGACAGGGACTGTGTCTGTAACAATCCCATGTGTGATTGTCCCATTTGGGAGAAAAGCGCTATATGAAATAAAGTTGTTACTTTGTTATCTTAGATCTTATCTAGATGAGGTCAAAGCAGTCAGGGAGTCATAAAATATTTATAATGGAGATATTCAGGAGTTTGGACACTATTCTCAACACAAATAACAATTCTTGTCAAATGTTCAAACTTAAGTCTGTGTGAATGTTGCCACTGAAAGCTGGAGGGAGGAAGTTTCCAATGGAAGTCAGTGAAAGCCCTTGGCCAGCTCCGAAAACATGTTGAGTAAACTAGAAACCCAGAAGAAGTACTTTATTCCCTTTGACACTAAGGAACTGTAGGCCATATAATAATACAATTACATCAATTAGTATCTGCTTTAGGGTGCATTTACTCTTGGTAGAGGTCAAACTCAACTTTTATAATTAAATTATTCCTTAACCTGCCTCTGTCTTGTCATTTTAACTAATTTATATATAAAATTAAAAAGCACTGACAAGATTAAATACAAAGTTGTGACTTTCTGTGGGACCCATATACAATGCCAGGCTCTATTACTCCCTGGAAACCAATGATGTACTCCATAGCATGTTGGGACTACGAAATATGTCATTTCAGACTTCGCTCAACAGTTCCAGTCACATAGGGCTCCAAGAACAGTGGTGTGGGTGGTCTGGGACTTACAGTATTGGCATGTTGCCATGATTGTTTGAGCGGTGCTTTTAACTCTTGTTTTAATCATAAATTTAGGTAATTCATTTTTTTGTTAAATACTTTTGGATACTTACCTCTGGTGTGCTTCTTTTTCTTTTGTTTTCTGTTGGATTTCCCATAGCGGCATCTGTGGGGGAAGTTGAATCGTCACCTGGGAGGTCAAGTTGCAAGGATTTTGAATACTATTACAGTATACTAACCACCCTGCATGAAGTGTAGTGAAAGACGCATTGGACTCGGGGACTCTTCTTTGTTTATTTTTGTCTTGTTAAGTTAACAAGACTCAATTGGGCTTATTCAATATAGTGCGATAGCAACATTCGACCATACCACACACAGTCCCATACAAAGTCAATTATCGTTTTCACACTTACAGTACTTGAATAAGCCCCAATGAGTCTTTTAGGGTGTTTATTGTCCCTTGCTCCTCTTAATGTTGACCCTTCAGCTAAATAAGTGTTGTCATCTGCCAAAATGCAAGAAGAAACATGGAACTTACTAAAATAAAAAACTGTGCATTTTAAAACTAAGCGTTCCCTTTTTATAGCTTTATTAAGATCTGTACAATCAAGGCATACAGCAGCGGCAGCTCTTATTCGAGCAAATGCCGCTGGCTGTATGAGGCTGGGAAGCGGGTAGCCGCGGCGCGTGGCGGCGCACTGTGACGTCACAGTCATAGGCGCGCCCGGCTTCCCTGTCTTCCCCGGCTTCCCCAGGCTTCCCCGACACCCCTGGACATCAAATTAAGGTAAGCGGGGGTGCGGGGAAGCAGAAGGGCAGAGCAGAAGCCGGGCTCGGGGTCCGGAAGGATAGTAAATTGCGCGCGAGGTGGAGGGGGGGTGCGTGTGGGAAACGCGGCGGCGCGCGGATATTACTGGCGGCAGCTGGGGTAGATCCCGGCATGCCGCCGGCATTTAGTGCGATAAAGTATGTCGCTACTGTATGCGTAATTGACTATTGTTTTTCGACTAAAAATAAAAAGCTCACTCAGTGTATTGGTTCCTCAATGTTTGGACTCACTAGTGCTTCAATGCTTAAGTTTATCATGTAGAGCAGGGGTAATCATGTACAAAGTGGGAGGCATGCCCCCAGGGGTGGCTACAGAGGTCCCGCGCTCTCCCCCAAGGCACTAAAATGTAATCCCGGGGGAACGCACATGGCTTCTGGAGCTTCCCCTACCTGGTCTTCGGTGACGTGTCCCAATGGTAACCTGGTGTCAAATGACGCCACGCGGGTCACGGAACATCACATTGCCATGGCAACGTGATGTCACATGACCCCGCAACGTCATTTGATGCCGGATCCGGGAGTGCGAGCCGGGGGGTGAGCAGGCAGGGGGGCGCAGGATCAAAACTTTGCGCACCCCTATGTAGAGCAAAGGACACCTTCAAGAAATGGAGGTATGACTAACAGGAATTGTCTATCTATCTGAATTGTTAGCTTCCATAGCAAGTATCCAAGTTCAGGAATTCTAAACAAATCCAAAACTGAGACATCTCTGCTCCAACTGGTGCGCGGCCCGTTTGCGCACCAAACTATCTCCCTGCCTTCCTAGCTCCTCGATCCCTATTGGCTGGGACTCCCCTGAGGACTCTGGGACATGTAGTCCCTTGCTCCGTCTTGCGGAGCCGCCTAAGATGGCTGCCACACTCACTAGCCTCAGCGCATGCACGCCGCGTTGTATTGCGCATGCACAATAATCAAGATGGCCTCCACTCCAGACTACCGGAGCAGCTCCCCAATCACGCAGGGCTCCGGAACCTAGCCGCCAGCTCCCCCCCACCTACATAGGGGAAAGGGGGGCTCGGCTACATCAACTTTTGAAAGAATCTAGACTGGTGGTGGATGTAAGAGTCTCTGGTAGATTGTTCCAGTTTTGGGGTGCACATTAAGAGGAGGAGCAGCCGGATACTTTGTTGAACTTTGGTACCATGAACAGTCTTTTTGCGTCAGATCTCAGATGATAAGTTCTGCATGTGGTAGGGGTGAGGAGCTTGTTCAGATAGACGGGTTGTATGCCCAGAAAAAATTTGAAGGCAAGACAGGAAAGAAGAACTTTGTGCCTAGACTCAAGTGATGACCAATCTAATTCTATGAGCATTTCGCAGTGATGTGTGTTATAGTTGCATTGGAGGACAAAGCGGCACAATGAATTGTAGAGGGTATCAAGTTTGCCAAGGTTAGTTTGGGGTGCCGTGCAATATACTATGTCCCTATAGTCTATCATTGGTATCAGCCATCTGCTGTACGATGCACTTTCGGACCAGCGGGCATAGTGAGGATTTGTTCCTATATAGTACACCTAGTTTGGCACAGGTTGTGAATATCAGAGTATCAATGTACAACCCAAATGTTAAATGGGAGTCCAACCATATGCCCAAATATTTGAAACTAGTAACAGGGGCTAGGACACTATTAGCGTTGGTTCTGATCTGGAGCTACTTCATTGAAAGCTTTAGAAATGTAGCCTTGGTCCCAAATACCATTGTTACAGTCTTGTCAGTTCTGACTCTGTCTTTCTCCTGTGACAGTCTCTCTGTCCTGTGTTTTCTATGAGCCTGTCCTGTTGTAGGGTGCCTCCCCAACTTATCACTGTGGTTGGGGGTGCCCCAAGAGAAAAAAGATTGAAAACCACTAGCTTATTCATTTTGTGACATGTTTAGCCCTGTGAGACTTGGTGAAACGTTTTGCGGGGATAACATTTAGATCTGAAAATGTAACAAATTTTGGGTAGTTTTGCTAATCTCTGATATTCCCTCATTTACACTGTTCAGTATAAAAGACCATCTATACATTATACAATGTAGACATCTCCACTATCCATAATTGAGATTCTAGATCAGGCACCTTTTTTGTTATTAACTAAAACTTAGAGAATTATATTGAAATAATAAACTTTGTGAACTACTGATAGTGATGACAGAATCTGAGACATTTTTTGCTTAGGACAAAGTAGATCACTGCCCATGACCATGAAATGTAACATGTGCTACAAGAACACGCTTTACTGGCAATGGTGCAATTAAACAGATGCAGTAGGTTGGATTTTTCCATTCTAGACTGGGGCAAAATCATTCTAGATTAAGGTAACAATTACAGGAATTTTTAGATTGAATTAAGATGGGCCCTGTCATACATTTTTTACACAATGGTGAATTTAAGTTTATAATTTCATAAAATATTTTATGAAACATGAACTCTCTAATTTACAGTAGCTCAGTTATTCACAATAAAACTGTGTATACTGTGTCAGTAGTAGAACCATACAATAAAATTTAGTTTATTACCAGTTTCTCAAATAAAAAGTTGTATACAGTATGCCCACCAAAGCAGAACTTTTAGCTACTGTACTTCCCTAGGACAGAGTAGTGAAGATGGACACATTAGCCTTTATTCAATATTCTGTAGCAAGGAGCTAAAATCTTCCTGAGCTAAAGGAAAACAATTGCACAGCATATTGAATAGAGGCTGTTGTTGGAGAATTGCATATTGTGAGGAAGGGGCAAATCAACCGGAAACTCAGACACCTGCATTATAACGCTTAAAGGCTAATTGTAGCAGATTATGGAAAAACAGGGGGGAGGGAATGCAGAAAAAAAAGCAATTTACAATAAATAAGTAGACCACACTTAAAAAATATCTGAACTTTCATTTGGTACACAATGTACTAGCTACAGCAGCAAGCTATCACCTCCTTTACAAAGTTTAAAATAGCATCCGCTTTTTATAGACAGATGCTTGCATTAAAAGTGCTTAATTTATTGGGAAGGAAAAATACAGTAATTCTACCACTTTTTGACTTCTCACTGCTGGATGCTGAATGCCTTAACTGTGAACAACTTTAAACATTTGCAGACAGAATGTCAGGTCACCTTGAAATAACAGAAGTCTTTCGAGCTGCCATTATGTGGATTTGGTAAGAAAACTATTTTTTTTCAGATTTTTACAACAACCATCAATGAGTAGAGAGCCAATATATAAATGCAACGCGTAGGCCGAGAAAGGTTACCAACTGATTTCAGGCGCAAGAAGCAACCAGAGAAAAAGGTTATCATCTCTTGTCCTATTGTGAGAAGCATACATTGTACAGTATGTTTGTAAATATAACATTGTGACACAAGAACAACCCTCCAGTAACAAAACGTACTTGTCTTGTCTTTTTTCAATCTCTTTCTATAAATCTCAGTCCATAACCCTGTTGTTGCAATTAATGACTTTGCCAGCTGAGGATCACGTTAAATTCAATTTGCTGTCAAATGAAAAGATCCAAATTGCAATAGAATATATGTTATCTTATTGTGACTACACCGTAAATATTACTGTATATGGACAACTTACTATTCACATTATTCATATCATTGCTTTCTCCGAGACTCCAGGACAGCACATCATTCTTTTCAAATGATATGTGATCGGAGTTATTTTTTAGTGTGATATATGTTAAACTATATTATACAAGTATTTAAGCCCATATTTACTCCTACTACATACTGTACACTGGAAGCCCCTTTACAATCCATTGACTTGAATGGGATTTCAGGTGTCTTCCAACCGGCTTAATAATGTGGCCCTTAATGCAACTAAACATTTGGTATATAGTATTCTTTAATCTAATACTGTACCTTGTTACAGCCACTGGTACATGCCATACCTGTACTTAAGCATCATATCCTATACAACTGAAATCTATACACGGGATGCTAATAAAATGGGGTAAATAAAGGCAATCTTAATTGGACAGCATAACACCATTAGAGGTTATCTCCAACTTTTAAAATGCATTGTATATGTTCACTTTGATTGTTCCCATGTATCCATTGTCTTCATTTCCATTTGTACTCATTCCATGAAAATAACGCCCTTAGGTCCATAAAGACTGGACCTTCAATATATTGTGACACAATCATGAAAAGGAGATATGCATGACCACATAAACACTGATTTTCTAATAAATATGAGCACGTTAATCACACGTTTTTGGATTTAATCTGTAGTGTTATATATATTGTATGTGGCCTGGGGCACAGAAAAGGCTTGCTGATGTTTGAAAATCATCTCACGCGAGCTATTTTCTTTATAAAACGATCTTGTATATTTCACAAAGACTTTAAAACCGTGAGCAGTTTCAGGAAAATCTGAAAATGATGTTTGCTTAATTTCTTTTAAAAATGCTAGCAATATTTTGTTGTACAAACATGTTAACGAAGTTGAAAACTGATACAGTAGTACAAAATAAAGGAATTTTACCCACCCTAATTATTTGCAGATTTGGCATTGCTCATGTTTCCTAACACCTTGGTTTACAAAGGAGCCTAAATTAAGTCCAGTACTAGTGATTCTTGTTGAAGTATCCATCATTATCCATTCATTCACATTCTCAGTGCTGAGATGTTTGTCTAGTTTATATAATTGTCTAGTTTATAAAATTGTCGATTACTACACCACTGCCATTTTCCTGAAGCAAAACCAATTGGAGGAGGCGGCCTGGGATAACCAAAAGAGTCCTGAAACTCCTACTGCAATTGGGAGACAGGAAATACCAAGGTAGAGGAAGCTTAGGACAATGTGGTATTGTGGTATTGTATTGTGGTATTGTATTGTGGTATTGTATTGTGGTATTGAGTGATGAGGAGTCCTGAAACGAACAATGAGATTCATGCTTTAAAATGGTCTCTTAGAACATGATGGACAAGCAAGGTGTTAAATGTCTATTGGTTAATAGAGAAGGCAATTGGACAGATTAGAATTCCAAATTCATTTGATAAGTGTGATGCAATTCTTTTGTACCTGTGATACTTTAATATATCATTGATTGTAAAATTAGTAAATTATTCATGGTGCTCCTGATTCTCAAATAAAACAGTTCCGCTTTGGCCGCAGTGATTTTCCCTCTCTCATTACTACCAAAAACAGTCTACGCACGTTACTTACTTTTATCCAATTCAACAACACTTTGGGGCATACTGTAGTGGCTTCGAGTTTGTCCAAACAGGGCGAATAGAGCCTTTCCGATTAGATTTGCATGTTTCGCTATTCTGTAAGCCTTTTCTCGTATGCCCAAACAGTGCGGAAAAGGCTTCTTTAGAAGAAGTTTCATGCCAGGTCTGCAAAGTTAAAATCGGTATGACCAAAAAGGCTCAAACTGACATTTTTTTCCAACTTCTAGTAGCTCCGTTAACTGCAAAAACAAAAAATGCAAAACCTATTTTAATAACTTACATTTTTTTCCTCGCCATCGCAATAGATGCAGATGTGCATCATTTAAAGCTACATAACAGGACTACAGAATAGTAACTGACTTTAAATGTGTTATGTATTCTCTTAACATTTTTGATATTTTATACTACAGTGGAACTCATGATGTGCAATCGTTTGTACCCCTATAGAAATATCAATACACAAAAAAATTACATAGAAAGTATCTTCCCAAATAATATTATTATAATTAATAATAGTATAAATTATTACTAATAATATAGTTATCTTTTATAGCACTGACAGCATACACATTGCTGTAAATATAATTTGGCCAGGCACAAGTTCTTGAACCAAAGCATTGACAATTTATTTTTGGGATGATAAAGTTACTTGTTTCAGGTTACAAAGGAGTGGACTCTGGAATTTGCTCCAGCCTTCCCTGCAGTCCCATAATTTACAGTCAGTGCATACTCAACGAGTCACTGCTTCCATACACCACAGTTTTGTGAAATTAACTAAACCCTGCATGTATCTGCCAACATGGAACACTAATGTACATTATTGGCAAAGAAAAGCAATTTGCATAATAGTGCAACTGTATGTATTTTAACCTTAAGGGGGGTTTCATTAATCCCCATGGAAAGTGGAAACATCTTATTGTGGAGATGTGCATACAGGTATATTGACGTTTGCTATACTGCAGTTTGCAGATTACCCAAGAAGATTTTTCAGACCACAGCCATCTACATAATACAAATGTTGGACGCCCTGTTTATACGTAAAGGCAGTGATTCCCAACCAGGGTTCCTTGAAGCAGTCTCAGGGGTTCCTCCTACAGACCCCCCCCTCCCAGTTCTCAGGACTGTAGGATAGGAGGGCGCTCTAGCAGTGTGGCCTGGCACTTCCGGTGCCTGCTGCTAGCTAGAGTGAGAGCGTACAGTCCTGCCTGCTCTGCCATTCTGCTATCCGCCGCCGCCGCCTCCTCTGCCAGTAACCGGAGGATACCAGCCTCTCCTCCCGCCTGAGATAGGCATACGTAGGGAATAAATACATGCGAGGCGGGAGAGGAGGGGGGGGGGGGAAGAGTGAGTGAGATGGAGAGAAATACATGGTTAGAAGGTGGGAAATAGAGGTGGTTCGTGAGGTGTGAAATGTTGTGAACCCTGTCGAACCTAATATGTGCCAGCCAGATAGGGGTTCTCCGAGATTTTTCTAAATACTTCAAGGGTTCCTCCAAACAAAAAAGGTTTGGAATCACTGCGTAAGGGGAAAACATCTTGCTAATTCACTTTAAGATTTACAAGGAAAATGTGTACATTATTTTGAATGCTACTCATTCGGGACAATGTACAGACCGTTTTGACCACAATGACGGGGAGGGGGGGGGGCGGGGGACAGGGGGGGGCGTGGGCACATGAATCTTAAACATGCCATGGTAAGGGCTGTCATACATTTTGGGATTGATTTGTAAAGCAGGCTTTATTCTAATTATTTAGCCATTTATGTTAATGAACATAATAAGAATGTATGTGGATAAAAATCATGCAAACACCAAATTTTGCCTTCAGTATTTATGTTCTTATTGAACAAAAAGGTACAGCTCATTTGGTATGACATTTTTGTAGACCTAGTTTTTGGTCCTGTTGCTTTTGCTGCTCCAGCTGGTGGAATAGCAGCCGGTGTCGGTGGCATAGCAGCAGGCGTCTGCCTGGCATCCACTTGTGTATGTGGGACCTGCCGGAAATGACTTGGCCTTCTTGTACCGGCAGTGTTAATTGCAGGGATTTCTCTGGTGTTGGAGGCCTCCCTGCACGGAGCTACTCCATTCCTCTCAGTTTGTTCCGACTGTAAAATGATCCTATTTTGTTGTAAACTAGCAGCAAGGCTCTCCGCTGCTGGGATCTGTCTGACCTGGTATTTTTGCAGCTTTTGGATCAGAGCGTTGGTGTCCACCAGTTCCTGTTTTATGGCTTTGAGATCTTTTATATTTGCATTAGTTCACTTTTATATTGACTTTGAAACAATGGCAGGAAAAAAGGTTTGAAGGACAGAAAACATGGAACAGGGGGGGTAAATATTTCCATGCCCTATCAGCTCTTCTTCTGCCCCATTCCCACAAGTATTATAGACTGTGGCACTTCTCTCACTTTTGAGACGTTATTACAAAGTAATAAGTAGAATAATAATGCAAAAAACAAAGTTTGTGGTGGTACTTGCTGTGCGCTTGTTGTATCAGCATCTGCTGTCTCTGGATGTTCCTTGCGTAATATAGTGTTTGATACGTTGTCTCGAAGTTATTTTCATTCCGCCTCAAAACAAAAGAACCACGGATTAGCTGTTAAACCGCGCAGTTTGAGATTTTGTATAGATGACTCTAAGAGATGTGTGCAGAGGTCTGCTAAGAGAGACCGTTTAGGGTGAAATTGACATAAGGCTTTATTGCCTTTCCTTTAAACAACACAGCAAACAAAAATATACATAAAACAACAAACACCTATCCATGTGTAAGGGCTAACACACGCCCCAGTCCTTATCTGTAAGACTGGGGGGAAAAGCCCCTTACCAGTATACCACCCCAAAGTCTCAGCGGTACCTTAAAGCAGATGGCTCTTCAGGTCAATGGTGTCTTGGTGTGTTTGAGGGTCCAGCCTCTGGCAGTTTCCTGGGTCCTCTGTGTCAGGAAAAGAGGTCTGGCCCCCAGTGCCTTGCTTTCAATACACAATTCTCTTGTGCACTCAAGACCTCTTTCATCTTGTTAGCCCCCTTGTGTGCTGAGGAAAATCTCTCTTCTGTGTCTGACATGACACTCTTTACAGAGCTCTGATTAGTCCAGGTGGAGATTGGATAATTGAGTGGCTACAGTTAACCAGCTCCATGCTGGATTCAGAGCTCTGAGGCAGTTTTTCTCTAAAACAGGGATAAGTCCCTGTTACAGTGCCGTTTAAAAGATGTGTTGTGTCATATTTTATACGGATAGTTGTCGATTTTTGTTCCTCTACTCCTGACCCATGTGAAGCTGAACAGTTTGGCATGACAAACTCGGAGATTCTGGAATCTGACCCATTGTGTTGTAGCCATTAATAACAGAAACATGAGACAAGACTGTTTCATCTGAGGAAAAGATATATGTGAACAGCAGAGGTTGAGTAGGTGCTACCTGGGGCCGTGTTGTAATAAGACTTTCATTTTTACTAATGGGGCCAGTTTTTGCCATTCTACATCTGAATTGTCTGGTTTAAGGATCCGCTGAGAAACAAGGTCCCACTTTTAGTGCAATTGCAAACAAAAAAAAGGTTTGCACTTTAACCAGAAGTACAAAAAATATAGACGGCTCTGAATTTGGAAACTAGTGAAGAAATGAGCAATTGGTGCACGGGAACAAGGAGGAACCCTAATCCCTCCACATATACAATAAACAAAAAATAGGAGGAGAGTTCCCCGCACTCAATGATGAAATAACGAAAATAGGGATAAGCCATATTGAATTTAATATGGTGGATATGTTACCAGTGTATAGTGTATACACACTATTTTCACCATATTAAATTCAATTTGGCTTATCCCTATTATTTTCGTTATTTTATCATTGAGTGCAGGGAACTCTCCTTCTATTTTGTTTATGTCTAGAAGGAGTGTTGTAAGTATGAAATAATTTGAGAACACAATACTTTTTTCCTATTGTATTCCATGTTCTGTTTTAAAGAATAGTTCCTCCTGCGTTTTTATTTATTTTTATTTTCTTAAAGATTTTTCACAATTTGGTAAAGTTAAATGTCTGTTTTCACCTTACTGATTTTTTTTTTAAAAATCGGTGTATTTTATTCCAAAAAAAAAAATTGAGAATCAATACAAATGTGATGAAAAAAAATGAATGTACCAGTGAGTAGTACAGTAGGTATACAGCATTTCTCATTGTAAGTACAAGTTAAATACAGCAGCTATACAGATGTAGAAAGCCTTGCTGTCCTCCCTCACATGATGGCAGCAGACACTGTCCCCAGCGCTGCAGACGTTCGCTTTTTCTCCCGCAGCGCTGGGGACAGTGTCCGCCACCAACGCGCAGTGGGAGAGGCCATGCTACTGAATGGTACCCCCACAGCATTAATCTTTCTGGGCTGCGATGGCCGCAGCAAACAACACAGTAAGCTTTACTGCAGGGGCGGCCAACTCCAATCCTCAAGCGCCACCAGCTGGTCAGGTTTTCAGGATAGCCCAGTTTCCACACAGGTGGCTCAGTTGAACACCCTAGCCACTGATTGAGCCACCTGTGCTGAAGCAGGAATATCCCTAATATATGACCTGTTAGTGGCCCTCGAGGACTGGAGTTGGCCAACCCTGCTATACTACATCTGTATGTTCAGAACATTGTTTACAATAATAGAAATTAAAATATCTTGTTAAATCAGTAATTCTCTATGACTGTTATAATGTCTCTTTTGATCGATAATTTGGCTTGTGATTTGTCATGCCTCATGAGGCGAGAACAGAACTTTGCTACTTATTGCCGGGGGACATACTCCATGTTGTGACTCTTAATGTTCTTTCAGACCTTTTGTTATTAAATCCTTTCCCAACAAATGTGCTAAAACCTTTCAGCAGTTGAGATTTTTCCCATTATTTAATATGACACAGCGTGCCGTCACTGGCTGCGAGATCAAACGCACAATATCACTTTCATATTTCTCCTTCAGTGTTTGAATTGCTTTTATCAACGTTGGCCTTTTATGACCATGTGGTGTAATAGCAAAGACCTGTCTGAGAAGGTAAATGATAAAAATCACAGCCAACATAAAATGTGAAGTTAGTTAGCCACCGCGAACTTGTACAAAAGCATAACTTTGCCCTAAAAGTTCTGCAGCCTGAAAACTCCTCAACATGCCAAACATTGCCATTAAAAATGGTCTAAAATATTCTGAAAAGCAGAAGAGAGACAGCACACAATCCCATTACATAGTAACACTTGCGATGTGTAGATGAGTATCCAAAAGAAAAAGGGACATTTATTCATAAAGGAACGTGTCACATCACACAGTGACATTTCCGCAGGTAGGTTTTTGTGACTTGTTCCCTCATTATTCTATAAGAAATTCCTTTTGGTGATTTTGTTACACATTGGCATGGAATGAATTACTGAGTTATGTGTTTTTACGCAGAGTGCGCTTAATAATCAAGTAAAATTAATAGGGTATATAATGTACCCAAGTTACAAAATCATAAAATATAGTGCTGCATTATGTTATTGGTTTACAGTAGCTGTAAAAATACAAGGTCACTTTAGTAAAATATTTAATAATAAAATGTGACACAGCTACGGTAGTACTCACTACTCACAGAATGTTTCTAACCCTTCAATCTTGAAATTAATTGAAGTACTTTAAGTGCTTATTTAAGTCAATGGGGAATTTACACCAAAAACCGCATGACTGGCCGACTCGGTGGATATTAAATAAGCCCCCGAGGCCCAGATCCATAAAAGGGGGCAGAGCTTTGGCACGCCTTAAACTTCTATTAATATGAATGGGAGAAAAAGGATGCTAAAGCTTGGCACCCTTTTTTAGATCTAATTCCCACAGTACACAGATCCTTTGTGCCCCTCCTCCTTTATTGTTTATTTAAGGTAGTGTCCATCCTTTTCAAAGTAATCGAAAATATCTGTACTCTAAAAGTCACTGAGATGCTTGTTGCAAAGTACAGTAAGTTGGAGCGTTTTTCACGTGGTTATTAATAATTTGTGCAATTGAGAAGACTGAAGATTAGCCTGTACACACCTCGCTTGCCTACCACATCACTCACCCTATTGCAATCCTGACAAAGGAAATGGGAAAAACATACCCAGGAATCTATCTTGTAAATGCAAAGAAATATAAGTACCTATATCGTACAGTAAGTACATAAAAGTCCAATGCATACCTGCATGGCAGATCGAACATGAATACAAAGCTATATACTGTAGGTAAGTTTTCCACTGTACTTTTCTAAGATCTGTAATGGCCTCACATAGGTCCAGCAGTGTGAGCAAAACCAGCTGATGGATAGTATCACTGTCATATCCTACTTTTGAGCTGCTCACAGATGTAGCTAATTTAGCGATTAGATTATTTCACAGGTATCTCAGGTGTATTCAACAAGGAACATTAAACTGTCAAACAGGAAGTGGAAGTGGTCTGCTTTAAAAGGAAGCCAGGGAGAGGGAGCTACTACAGGTATGTGCACTCATTTTAGTGCAACAGAAATTATATGTACAAAGGTGGCTACGGTATAGCAGAACAGGGACAAAAATATTCACTGTGCTATCTGCCAGTGGGCCAGACACTTACTGAATTTAAATACTCTACTAACTGCAGGAAGCTACAGTATTCCACTTGCTTCCCACAGCACACAAAGTGTTATTGGGTTGGCAAGTCTAAGGCACCTTAGGAATGGGGTATAATGTTAGACCAAAACGGATCAGAAGTTCAACCCACAAAACCTCTGCTGTTATTATTATTATTATTATTATTATTATTATTATTATTATCATGGCCACTGTTATATAAGATGTTTACAAGTGGAAAGTTAAGAAATAGCTGTTAGCCGAGCTGAGAGCTGAGAATCAAGGTCAACACGAATGTTTAGGGTAGATCAGACACTGAATTAAAAACAACCATTTAGTGCCTATGAGAAGTGGTTCGGACAAAGCTGTTACATTTTATGTTAGGATATATTCCATTATATGCTATTTGTATTAACGCTGTATAGATTTAGTATTTTCTATCATTTATATGCCTAACGTTTTCATTACTAAAATTATAATTGCAGAAACTAGGTTTCTGCGGATTGTGGGAATCACTGATAAGGGAGTGAGTCTTCATAGAATAATGAAAGTAGGTGAAACGAGTTGAAAAATATGTTTCAATGATTCAATTGTTTTGAAGGCCACAGCTGAGTATGTCCTGCCCCCTGCATGAGCACACCATGTGAGTAGAGATCTGCAGGCAGGGTCAAGCTAAGGAAAGACTATGTATAGAAATAATTATCATTGTAGGTCACCTAACGTTAGTAGGCAATACTTTGTTTATAAAATACCCTGTCTGCATTTATGTAGTGTGGCACTCCATCTGCGAGAGACAGATGTTACCCAGAGCCCCACAATCAATAAAATCCTATTTGCTTCAAAACTTCCCTGGTCTTGGTTGTGACAAATTTGGCTCCTAACAAGTACTCCCTCCCCCTGGCTTCCTTTATAAGCAGACCACTTCCTGGTTGACAGTTTACTGTTCCTTGTGGAGCACATGAGACACCTGTGAGATACGCTAATAGCTACATTAGCTACAGTACATGTGTGAGCAGCTCAAAAGTAGGATGGGAGGGAATACTATCAGCTGGTTAAGCTCACACTGCTAGAGGTGTGGCCTAGAAAAGCAGTGGTTGCAGGATCTAGTCCTGTTGGGTCTGACACCATTCCAGGCATTTATCTGGTGGTTTAGGCTTATCAACTCTATTTAGAAAACCCTTTTAGGAAGTGTGGGATGGGACTTATGTAAATATACTTTGCATGTCCATTAGGCTATTAGCTTAGGTGTGCTTTCTCAGCACTAGCATTTACAGTATCCGTGTTTGGATTCTGAAAAATCCACCCGTAAATGGATTTCTCTCTGTCTCTGAAAAAAAAAGAGTGATCAGCAGACCAAAGGAACCGACCTATCCGAGACAAATCCCAATCCACAACAAAAAATCCTCCATCTTTACTAGAGAGTACTGACTGTACATGTCTAACAAGTTCAGTAAAGTTTTATTGTCACTGGGAACAGGTGAAATCAAAGTCAGAAGTTTGCACAGTATTTGCAAGGTATGTCCATTATAAAGAACTGTGTGGCAGTGTTCTAGAAACTATTAATTCTGTAGGATTTCAAATGCATTGTGATAGCTGTTGCTGATACAGTAGTACTTCACAAAGTTCTTCATATGTGTTGTTGTCAGAGTATTGTTGGCCCCAAAAAAGGCATATGGGGTGCCGGTATCTCTAGCAAACTTAATTCTTCCGTGTCACAGCCCACGTGACCGGGACATTTAAACTTGCAGGTGATACTGGCAACCCAGATACCGGCCTGTATCTCTGGAAGCAGGTGGTCCCCGCAAGTTGAAATTAATGCAGTTCAGCTCCGTAGACACCCTACTTAAATACTATGTAATCTAAATAATAAAAGCTTCATTACTTTAGTGGCTAGCTGCTAAGGTAATGAGGATGTTAAACAGAAGTACCCGGTGTGTTGAGGGGTAGAGGGGGTGGGTGAAGGGGTTATTTTGATCCCCAGCTTGTCACACCAAGAGTGATAATGCTTGTAAAAAAACAGTTTTCAGTCGATTTTGACATGTTATCACAGCTTTGTGAATAGCTACACATGCAAAATCGCTTGTAAAGTGCACTTTACAAGCGTTAAGTCACTTATTGAAGTTTAGTGAACAGGCCCCTATAAGTGAAATACATTGATTTGTAATTCAATAATACGATTTTGAATTATGATTTGTAATTCAATAATAAAACCAAGGAGGACAGGGTTATCGGTATGTAACGGTTATGCTCACCACAAACCTGGACTGGACCGCGGGGCTGAGGTGGGGATAGATATACACCCACCTCAGACAATGAAGCCGGATCTGGGTTGCGAATTCCGTGGTCAAACGTAACCGGGTCCTTGACTGCAGAAGGTAGGGTAATCGGTAGACAAGCCAGGGTCAGGGCAGGCGGCACAGGAGCGAAGGTCACGGTCACGAGCTGAGGTCATCATCAGGAAAACAAGGTTGAAGTCGCTTCAGCATAGAGAGCCGGAAACTGGAACTACGACTTCAGCGTAGAGAGCCGGAAACTGGAACTACGACTTCAGCGTAGAGAGCCGGAAACTGGAACTACGACTTCAGCGTAGAGAGCCGGGAACTGGAAGTACACTGGTTCAGCGTAGAGAGCAGGAACTGGAACTGTGCCGCTTCAGCGTAGAGAGCAGGAAACAGGAACTGGGGATCCAGTGCTTCTCACAGAAACAGCTCCCCCTAGCCGGGTACAGCTACGAGTAGTGGAGGCTACTGGAAGCAGGAAGATTGCAGAAGGAATAGCACAGAGGACCCAGCACTTCAGCACAGAACAGCTCTCCCTAGCCGGGTACAGCTGAGATTGGTGGAGGCCACTGGAATGTCACTGGGAACTGGGACAGCAGACAGGACAAGAAACACTGAGGGCTTCAGTGTAACCGCTTCAGTGCGGCGCAGTCTGCCAGAAACTAGGAGCTATGGCAAGAAGGCCAAGGCAGGCCATACAGCGGTGCTGTGGCAAGCACAGTTACCTGACAAAGTCTATGTTCAGCCATGAGGAAATGGGAGAGCCCAGTATAAGAAGGGCAGGGAGCCAATCAAAGGACAGGGGTGTGAGGGAATTCCTCCAATGACAGAGCACAGAGACAGAGCTGCACAGGAGGCATCCAGGCTGCAGTGATTGCAGGAGCAGGGGATGTTGATTGCAGAAACAAGGGGGAGTTGTCAAGAAGCTGCATAATTCTGTAAGGAATAGGTTTCAGCCAAACCCAGGAGCGGATTCCTTACAGGGTAAGAGAGTATACAGTATATTGTATCTTACATTATCCAGTGGTTATCTAGATAATCACCATGGCACAATATGGTGCAAGATAAGAAGTGCCCAGTTTATCGTGTCTTCTGAGCTGTAGCATAATGTTGTACTTTTCCAGGCAGTTAAATAAAAAAACATCAAAATGAAAATGAACTCATAAATATTGTGATTCACAAAATGATTTGCCTTAATTATTTATTACATTTAACTAGAGGCAACGTTAATATTTAAGTAAGGGCACATACAAGTCAAACTTATTTATTGTCCTTTTGTTCTTGCTGTTTGCCCTCCAGAATTCCTCACTTGAATAACGCATTTTGAATATGAAAAAAAAAGAGACCCATTATAACTAACTTTTGTAATTGTTCAGCTTTATATTTAAAATAAACAATATAGATATCATCACTTAATACTGTAAATTAGGTAATACTGTAGTTGTGATTATTTTATAACCCAGTCCTAGGCAAGTGTTTCACTCACAATTCGTAGCTTCATCAGGGTCATATCAAACAGCGCACATATCAAACAGCGCACATATCAAACAGCGCACATATCAAACAGCGCACATGGCTATTTGTGATACAAAAGGGTTACCTTCATTTAGAAAAGGAACTTAACACATAGCAAACAACGTTTAAAGCCCATTCATGGCCTTTCATCAGGGAGGGACAAGCACCTCTCCTGTTGAAAATTGTTTGACTCCATGCTGGGTTATTTGGGACACTGTTCCCTTTTTGCTTCTATTATATTTAACATTATATAATATGCACTATGTTTATACTTTACAAGATTACAATATAGGGAAACTAAAGTGCTGTTCATGATATATTCTTAAAAGTATATATAATTATGCATACACATTCCAATACATACTGCAATACTGATATATAGCACCTAATATATAGCACTGTATGCTAGGTGATATTGGAGAAAGGCAGGGTTGCCGACCTGTCCAAGACGTGAATGTGCTCACAAGGGATATTTTTATTTATTAATATTATATATTATAAACATGGGATGAAGGATTAGCCTAATAGTGGTATGGACACTGTCTTTGAAGTGGGTGAACCTGGTTCAGATCCCAGTGTCAGCTTGCCTCCTTGGGACCTTGGGCAAGTCACTCCATGTGCCTCAGGCACCAAATAAGATTGGGGTAGAGATTTATTGAGCCTATGTACGAAGAGTTGCAAGTGGAATATCTGGCACATGAAAATCCTGTGTTATCGCGCCTGGGTGTTCCTAGTCGCCTACGTACGTCTGCTCAGTGTGCGGCTTAAGTTTAAAAAATGTTTTTTTAGTAGAGAGTCAAAACGCACAGATGTATCTGCTCCATGCTGTTTTGTCCACTTCTTCGCCCCACCCTTGGCTCCTGACTCCTTCTCCCGGTTGGCTGCATTACTAAGCAGCAGCCAATCAGCATGGGGGAAGCTGCACAGCCCACTAGCAGCAGCCGTGCTCTCTCCCTGCTCAGGGAAATCCCGCTTCCCCCCAAGCCGGTCAGGTCACTATGTCCATGGAGGTAATACTGGACATGTCCTAATGTTTTACTGGACAGAGTGCCCAAATACAGGACAGTCTGGTTCAATACTGGACACCTGGTAGCTGTGTGGCAAAAACATAGTTGAACCTGCATCAAAATCGCCTGCCACGTTGTACCTGGCGTTAATCCCACAAAAGTTTTTATTACATTGTTAGCACAGAATTAGAAGTGCTTTAACCCTGTCAGTGTATGTCATTAAGGGTGACACCCTGGGGGCCCTTATGATGTATGATATACAGCAGGGGTCACCAACTCCAGTCCTCAGGGTGCACCAACAGGTCAGGTTTTAAGGATATCCCTGCTTCAGCACGGGTGGCTCAGTCAACGACTGAGCCATTGATTGAGCCACCTGTGCTGAAGCAGGAATATCCTTCAAACTTGACCTGTTGGTGCACCCTGAGGACTGGAGTTGGCCTCGCCTGCTGTATATCATAGGAGTTTACCTGTTTTCTAAGGGGCATTGAACAAAATGAAAGGGGGTTACCCTCTCCTTCCATTTACCTAAAGCAGAAGCACTTGTGAAAGTGATCATGTGATCTGTAGTGTCAGAGAGTCTGTGGCCAGGATCCTCGGGCACTGAAGGGTCTGTGTTGTCATGCAGCACAGATGTTGACTTACTGTATATATGCTAACAAAATGTTATAGTCTCACAGTATGGCTATTAAAGAATATATGAAACTAATAATTGAAATGTACAAATACGAGTGGAGAAATGAAAGATAAACATCATTCTGATTTGATTTAAATTGTAGAAATGAGGTACAGTACTGTACGCAATACGGCAATTTGTCCAACGTCAAGAAGTCACGTACCGATTGCCATATATACTACACAAATGTTATTAAGGTTTGAAATACTTTTTACTACTACAAGATTGACGCAATAAATCATTTCAAATATCATATTAGTACATAGCCCCGATATGCCTGTAAAACGATATGTACAGTACTATATCAGAAAAATATTTGATATATAAATATATATATATATATATATATATATATATGATATACATATATACAGCAATCATCTATCCCAGAAGAGGTGTGTATTACTCCGAGATATCTTACTATTTTTTCTTACTTAATCCCCTGTGCTCTCATTTGATTAATGATTTGTGGTCTCCCAAGTGAAACTGAAAAGACAACTGGGTACAGAGACTTCAACCCCTAAGGATCTGAAATCTGTTGCCTATTGAACCACATCTTGCCCTTTCATTGCTGATTTTTCAGGAAAGCGATAAATATAGTCATGCTCATGAGCGCAGCTCTCTAATCTGAGTTTATTTTCCTCCTTTTTTTGCATATAAACCTTGATTGTTGATATTCAGATTCGGAGTGGGCCCCCTTCCAGCCAACATTATCCAGCCCTATCTTCCCCCATCTACCTAATATATTGTGCTTCAGAGAACCGAACTGCAGACAAAAACCAAATGGTGTATGGGGATTAAACTAACAAAAAGGCCCCATCCACGTCCCACGTGAACCCTGAACCCTCATCCAACTCCGACACTAGCCGTCTAATTTAGAACCAGGGAGGGAGGGAAGTAATAAGTTATGGGTGGTTGGGAGTTAAGACCCATCGCACCCCAGGCCAGACCCAGCTCACCCCATCTTCACCCATCGCACCCCATCAAGGACCAAGCCCCAGTCTAAGTTTAAATGGTGCCTTTTTCAGGGATAGTATGGCATTGTCAAGTTTTTTTTTTGTTTGCACAAGTGTGATGCTGGTATACCTTGCACACTGATGGCCACACCTGACACTTACCGTGCACAGGTAGCTAAGCGGGAACAGAGACTGAACTTTATGGACAAAAAAAATACTTTGCCTTAGAGAGGATGGTGAGGCCCATGGACAGTCTCTTTTCGCTTGTGCATACTGTAGACTGTGCACGAGAGACCACAACATCTGAAGGAAGCCTCTTCTACCACACGTGCCTCCAAGCAATTCCCAGATGGTGGGATGCCCATACAAGTCGTACATACCACTCTGCTCATTCAGCTGTGGTAACATTGTGCCTATGACACCCCATGCTACTGAGATTGACCTGCAAGAATGTGGCATCCCGGAGCAGTTACCTGTGTATGTTTGCAAAATCGCATCTGTGGTAACTGTACCACTGAGGCATAAATGCACCTGTATCCCAGTCAGTGGGGATCCAGTAGATGACATCCCTTTTTCCAAAATACCAAGGGAAACTTTGGAAAGATATGCTGCAGGGGACAGCCACATCGATTTGCCCAATTCATCTTACAACGTCATGTGCCTTTTTATTGTTATGCCAAATGAGCCAGAAAAGTGAGCTTTGATGTCTCCTCTGGTAAGAAAGCAGTAAAAATACACCACTACAGAATTCCAGATCATGAAAGATACAATGAATGGACTATTACGGCATCTGAGGACTGGAGTAATCAGTGATTTTAAATTGATGAAAACATGAGATTTAAAAAAAATAAATACAGGTTATTGTTTAATTATGTCGGGGGGTGCAAGTCAGTGTTCAAGTGGAGTATTTTGGGTGTGCTTATTTTTAATGATGCCATTGTTTTCATCCTCCTTTTTCAGATCTTGAAGGTTTCTCATCATCAACTCCTGGTTTGTGTAGGAAGTAGAGATGGGAAAATCAGTCGAAATCCATTACACGGAATTTCCTGGATTTCTTACCGCAAATCCATCTCCCCGACCAAAATCCGTCTGCGGATTAAGCACTACAAAAAATATGTGAAAGGAGATTGTATTATTTTCCCCGTGTTTTTGTTATTTCTCTTACTGTATCAAGCAAAAAATATTTTCATAAATCTTACACCGATGTATAGTATAACACGTCTCTCTAATTTACTTTAATAAATATGTCATCATTAATAAAGACTGTGTCTGTTGTCTGAAGTTTCCAAGCATTGAAAGAGTGTATGGGAATAAGGGTTGGGTAGCACAGAACAGTACAAAACGTGCATTACTGCAGCAAGAGACTCGGAATACTATGCACACGAGTCACACTGGTTGGTACTGCAGAGTACTGACGGAGCCACAGCTCAGCCACGGTAACAGAGCCGTGACATGCAATGAAATAATGGGGAATGGCACTTGGTTTCACGCGGCGCAGGAAAAGTAATCTTGCTATATCTGCATCATGTTCTTTTCATGTTTCCAAAGGTCATGTTTTTAAGGCGAGATGCCATGTATCCGGCTACTCCTCCTCCTCTTACCGTGCACCCCACAACTGGAACAACCTACCGGAGACTCTCACAGCCGCCACCAGTCTAAGTTCTTTCAAAACGAAAGTTTTTAATCTGGTCTGTAACTGTTACATACGCCTATAATATATATTATCTCTAACTGTGCATGCAATGTCTTGTACATAACGTATAACCCTGTTCACACCATGTATTATTTGTCATCTTAACTCTATGCCCAGGACATACTTGAAAACGAGAGGGAACTCTCATTGTATTATTTCCTGGTAAAACATTTTATAAATAAATAAATGTACAGTTACCTATTTGTTTTACTTGTCTGTATTTCCTCTGCTGGCTGCTACTGTTACCCACTGATAAGTTTTTGCAGGTAATGCAAACATAACTCACGCCAACAATTACGGGTGAAATTGCATTATCTGTGATCTTCTGCGGCCTTAGCGGGTACAATAATGGCTGCTACATCTGTATTTGGGACAGTTTATTTTGTTTAAGTGAGTCTCTGAACCCCGTCAAGCCCCATACAAGCTTTAAACATCACTTATGGATGCTAATCTTTAATTAGATAGCTCTATATGGAGGCTAAAAGCAGACCTTCTATAAGAAGTGGGAGAGAATTGACCAGGGCACTACAGTTAAAATGCAATCTCAAAATGCATAATGATTTAGAACAGAAAAAAAAAGCAGTACGCATCATTCACATGTGTCAAATACCTTGTTAATTTTCAATGAGGTGTGTTATTTATTTAATTGTTATACTTTCTTTGCTATATGCTGCAGAACAGTCCTGTCTTGCTAAATCATTATGGCAGTATTTCAACACTATAATATCAGGTGACACTATTACAGAGTGTATTTGATTCCCAAACCTAACATCTCTCGGTGAATTTACTGTTGTTCAACAGCATCTGCAGCTACAGAGAGAAGAGACTTCAGCTTGATGACTCTGTAATTTACTTCAGTTTCATTGCATTTGTACTCATACAGAGATTTCTCTATATTTATATGATGATAAAGTACAGTATTGTACATCCAGTATCTGTTTCGAGAAGTAAAGGTATAGCAATATCTAATAATTGGGCCATTTGGAACATAGACTTCAATACAATCTGTCATCCAGCCTAAAGTATGTTCTGCGATTCTATTGAACAGCTGGTCCTGGGGGACAGATGCAGCAACTCTTTCTGTTCAAATGCAGCATTTCTCATTCGATATCAATCAGTTTAATCCTCAAATGATGGAATCGCCTAATTGTGAGTTAATGAATTTCCATTAAGCACCAGTACGACATATTTGTATGTGCCTTGGAAAATCATCCATGGGTAGGAAGTTAAAATGGTTATCCACTTGGGGTGCCATTGCTAAGATGTGTGACAGTTTTGTCTTCCTTGCAAAATGAAGGAAACAATACAGAAAAGGGAGGTGGAGAAGGGAAGATGAATTATCAAATAGAATGTTGATACATAGTGAATTGAAAATATTGAACAATGCAGTTAGTTTCTGTGAGTTATCTGAGTAATTTCTATGAAAATAAGACGGGATCAACACTAGACTGAAAGCTGGAGAAAACCTGGTTGCATATGATCTTGGTCATTGATCAGTAGTAATAACAGCAAAAACATTTGTTCAAAGAACCTCCAGAGAATTTGTTCAAAACATTATCACAGCACAAAACATGCAACATCAACCAAACTGTCTTCTTTATTGGTGGTACTTATGTTTATGGATAAAATACGTATGATGTAAAGCAAAATCAGTATCTATAACATGTTCCTGAAATGCTTTATCTCTATCACATGTTGTATTTGCCTCTCACATTTCTTTTAGAATTATGTTCCATTTATCCGCTACTCTGTAAAAAAAACTAATAAATAAAATAAAGATACTTCTTCACATTTCCCTTGATGATGTTATTGCACTGTCTGGAAGTTGCTGCGGTACATAAACAGTAAATATATTGTGTATATTAGATTCATTTCTGTGTAATTATAGTGACCAAAAGCCCTATTAGCCACATTTGGCTAATAGAGGTATTGCACTTTACTCTACAGGGGGATGTTTGTTGGGGGGTATTGAGGGTAGTTGCCCTGGGGTGGTGGTAGAGGTTAACTCCGGTTTGATGCCAATGCTTTACTAGTCACTTACATAGCCAAGTGTGTATGTTGTGTAGTTTAACTTTAATATTAACCCCTTCAGTTCCTGTGATATACCTTGGAAGCCACAGGCATCAAAGGGGTTAATGTATTTTCTACAATAGGGTTATTTAATAAGTGATGTGGTAATTACTGGTTATTATCAGGAGCTTTAATTACCGCATTGCGACTCGACTTAAAATATCCCACCTGGTTAAATGTATGGCTGGGGAGCCCATTATATGGGTATGCAGCCTCAGGTTATGTATTTTTTGGGTGTATTACCAATGTGTTTATGCTGCGCCAATTGTTGAGAAACCAGGGAGAGGTTGACCCCCTGCTGAGGGAACGCAAATATAAAAACTGGAGCATTGTCCTATCGCAACAGCTCATAGCCAAGCTGGACTCCGCCCCTATCTGTGATTAGGTAAGGCTGGTGTTCCCATTTTTTCAATGGAAATTCCAGCTAATATAAGCAGGCCAGGACTGATGGACTGGCAGAGAGCTGACAGGGAGAGCCCTTTTTGGAGTTCTTAAAGAGAGCCGGTGCAGAAGTTTGATGCAACCGGTAGAGCTGTGTGCTTGAGAGCCAGAGCAAAGTACCGGGAGCTAGTAGAGTGCTTTCGGGGAGAATCTACTCTCAGCAGAAGCTGCGGTCTTTGTGGTGGAGCCGATGAGAGTTGCAAAAATGTTCGGGGTGAGTGTCAACAGAGAGAGACCCCATTAGAGGTTCCCAGTATGGTTGAGAATAGCAGCATACTCTCATGTAGGACACCTTCCTGGAGAGCCAAGCTTCAGCAACCTACAGAGGTACGAACTCGAGGCCTCCAGCTTCTGCCGGTGGCAGCCCCCACCACATCAGCCAAGTAGCCAGGAAGCTACCAACCAGTTATATCTATCCAGGGAATGTTGGATAACTGTGATGTTGTACCTTCCCCTAAAAAACACAACATTGATTAGCTTTTTGTATTAGGCTAGAAGTAAACTAGGTCTTGTGGAAACCCTCAGTGGTATTACAGGATTGAACCTATGCTGCTGGCTCTGGTGGCAGCGGACAACAAAGTTCTTGGCACAGATCAGGGACCGCTTGTCGTTAGCCACCCAAATAATATGACAGTGCCAAGTTAGCATAATCACACTTTAATAATAATAACCCCCTTAGTGTTTACATTAAGCCTCTTACTTACAAAATGAATGGGATGCATTTTCGACAAAATAAGTGAGACTTGACAAGGGAGGTATTTTGTCTGAAGTACTGTTAATCCGTTCTGCACAAAAGACTTTATTAAAAGATTAAGATTACTAAAAGGGCTGCTTTCATATAATCTCATGTTTGTGTGCTAGAATACCAACCTACAGAGCCTTGGAGAAGCCTTTAGCACATCCTATTCTTTTATTGTTTGCATAAATATATCTGACAGGATTCTCACAAACATCGCGGGTGCATGTATGGACAGCAACATGTAACTCAGAAGTGTACAGTATAACGGATACATGTTAAACAGCATTAACAAAATTATTTCGCTTCATTATGGATTCTGAAATTACTACTTCTTGTGAGACCGTCTAATAGATGCAATTCAAATAAGATAGTTCAATAAGTTACTGGATCATATAAATCAATTGAACGAGACGTGATCACACACCACGTACACACGTGATCTTTACAATCCTGGTTCCCTTAATTGCAAGAATACTGTATGAAATTCCTTCTTATTGCAATTTTTCAAAGGTTTCTTACAAAATGTATTTTGAAGTTAAGCATATCTCCTAATGATCAGATATTGGTAACTTTATTTCATATAGCATTTTTCTCCCAATGGGACCCAGCGCACTTCACATTTAGAATATAGCGTGCACAACACTGCCCAAATAATTTAACAGGTACAGCCCCTACCCCACAATCTATTTTGTAGTGCTTAAAGCACAGGAGGACTATGTGATTTCACCAATGTCTTAAAGAGCTGACACTGAAATTTGAACTGGGCTCCCCTGCTTCAAAATCAATGTTCTTGTTTTCTGTGCGCTTACTCACTGAGCCATTCCTTCAGCATATTAGAACCATGAACCTTCTAAACATAAAATCCCAGGGACACATATACAATGAATAGATGCACTAGAAAGAGATTAAACCCATTGTTGCCATGGGGTTAGAATTACGGAGTCTCTTTCTCTCACTCTGTCCCAGTAACCTTTTAATCATCTTTGTCAAGAAATCCTTGGAACTTTTTATATCTTATCCTATTATTGAATGCAGAACACATCCTTGTTGTTTCTAACAACACATTGCCAGGAAAGCATTTGGAAGTAAAACATTTCTTGACAAAGTTGATCTCGAGATTACTTCAGCAGAGGGAGAAAGCCTCTACATTATTTTATTCTTCCTCTCTCCTTAATATAACATCTACACGAGTGTAACTATTTGCCTGCTAGGTAAACCAGTGTTGGTGTTTATACAGTATGAGAGAGGGATTCCTGCAACTAAGGTTAAGATGTATGACCGTGAGTAGAGTTGCCAGGTGTCGTCTCTAAAAATACTGGACACCATGGTGAAAGACGGGAGAGACACACACCTCTCCACTCCATGCTGTTTCCTCCTCTCTTTGGCTCCACCCTCAGGCTCCTGGCACCTCCTCCTGATTGGCTGCATTACCCAGCAGCCAATCAGGATGAAGGAAGCTGCCCAGCCCCCTAGCAACACCCTGCTCTCTCCCTGCTTGGAGAAATCCTGTGGCCCCCCAAACCGGTCAGGTCACTACAGGTATGTCCAGTATTACCTCTAATTTTTTACTGGGCAGACAGATCAAATACAGGACAGTCCGATTCAATACTGAACACCTGGCAACCCTTAGTGAGCGTAGTACAATCGATAACAATGTAAAGAATCATTTGTTTTAATTAGAACTTGATATACTGTAATACATTTGCAGAACTGGCATCAATAAGCATGTGAAACTGCATAAAGTAATTGCCAAAAGAGACCAATTGATGGAGATTACATGCATTGTGAGAAAATCTCCCTTTGCACTCAAACTACTGCACATACTGTACATTAATGTATTAGACAATATATATGGCAGTTTCTTCTGTGGCAGTAAAACCACCTACCCGTTTATAAGATGAGCAATTTTTCATCTAATTTAAATGTACCCATAACACACGTTATCAGTATTGGCTGCTCTAGGTTCTGGCAGGTTAATGCAGCAATCCACTCTGGTCACCATAACACATACATGTCTCCTTTCTTCTTTTCTTTCCTTTGGCTGTTTTTAACCCTTTGTAAATACTGTAGTTCAGGAGTGGCCAACTGCAGTCCAGGGCCACCAACAGGTCAGGTTTTCAGGATATCCCTGCTTCCATTGGCACAAATCTCTTTCATGGGGATGGAAGTGTCAATAGAAGTGACTCCTGCTGGGAGTTGTTGTTTTTCAGGTGGCCGGATGCATTTTACTTTGTGCATGCGCAGGAGTGGCGGTCCTAATGCGCATGCGCAAGAGGGACAGGCACTGTGCGTATGCGCAATATCTTCCATCATGCGCAGTAGCAGCCATCGCCGCGCACATGCGCAGGAGCGTCTGTCGCTGCACGCAAGCGCAGGAACAGCGTCACTGCGCGCATGCGCAGAACTGTCAGGCCCATTCAGCACCTGTGCAATCTCGGAAGCGACCATAGCTGTGCGCATACGCACACGTGGCCATGCTCATGCCGCCTGTGCATGGGCAGAGGCACCCACCACAGCCAGCCAGCCACACACAGCCACCACAGCCAGCTACACAGCAAACCCACCCCCAACCAAATACCACCCACCCAGCCACCCCTAACACACACACACACACACACACATACCACCCCACACACACTCCACCCCCCCCCCACACACACACCACCCCACACACACCACCCCCCACACACAAACACCCGCACACAAACACACACCCCTACGAGTAATCTTCAAATTATGGAAACACACAGATGGTTATATGTTCTTTCATTTGTTTGTACATGTATAAGTGGAAATATGTATTAAGCAGAATTATCTTATCATTAAGATGATGCACTACAGTATGTACGCTTTATTTAGAATACGTAATATGATGGCATGACTTCTGAACCTTGCTATTTTAGTCCTACATATAAAAGAAAATCTGGGCTGTGTGCCAAACACGCACATTCGAACTTCAACTTCTTTGTGTTTTGCCACTGAAGTAGTATTATGATTTTTATGTTTTTGCTTGAATGAAAGACTTTTGAGAGTATAATTACAATTTCAGTGACAAAACACATAGAAGTTTCACTTAAAATGTGTGTACTCGCCACACACACCCTTTTTTTTCCTATTTACTAATTACAATTTGAAAGATCTTATCTTGCCCATTAGGGGAACGTTTTTATAAATTCTGATGCTTCGTTCAGATTATATGAACAGTTTAAGTATTAGGCATCCGGGAGGTTAAAATGGATGTCTGCAACTCCCACGGTGCTCCAGGCGGTGATCCTAAACATTGTTAACTGTAAAGCAGCTTAATATGAGCCAGATAGCTGCACCTTAGGGGTTACCCGTCATGGAACATTTGTGAGAGATGTTAACAGATGGAAAGATCTTATATTGACATGGTTTATTTTCCTCGGAAGCTAACAATGTGATTTGCTTCCTACTTCTGAGGATTTTCAGCACATTTGAGAGACTTGCAACACTTTTTTGCTGTAAGTGTTCATTTTCAAGCAAATGTCTTGCATACAGTATGATTACACTTCTGAAATATATATATATAACATTTTAAATAATAACTTTATTAACCACGCCACATTTTTTTTTTTTTTAATATAAATTATATTCTGCATCAAGACAAGAAAATAACATCAATTTATGGAAATTCCCATGTGCAAGCAGAGGGATATTTACAAACATGATATTATTTTACTCCGGAAAGGAGCAGAAGTGGAATGAATTTGTGATACAGTATGTGTTTCTCTTTGTTCTCCTTCATGGTCATGCAACCAAAGCCTTCTGTGTTTGCCGTGAAGAAGCAGTAATGGTACTGAAAAAGTATGACCACAGAATGCCATTGGCCAGGATCCATTGTCATTAAATAGAGGCCGGTGTTGCTTGTAACCATTATTTTGCTCTTCTACAGTGTCTCAAACCTGTACATTTAGTAGAGATGGGCACATTTTCCAGCTGAATCCGAAGCAGATTGGCCATTTCTTTTAAACGGCGGATTCGTTTTAAAAAGGCAGCATTGGTTTTTTTTTCCTATTAGTGAAAATCCATCCAACGGACTTCGAATTCGAACCTGCAAACTGAATCTGAATCCATCAAACAGAATTATAATAGGGGAGGATTACATAAATAGTGGTAAATCCGAGAATCGGAGCCACATGAACGGATTTTAGCCATTCCGTGGAGTCTAAAGTGGATAAAATCTGACGGCGGATTTTTTAAAATCCAAGACGCCAAGCCACACGGACAGATCTTACAGAATCGCAGCGGGCTAAACTGGATGAAATCCGCCCGGTGAAATCCAAAGTCAGGTCGGATTTGTCCTGAAAAGGCACGGATCGAATTCTGACAGGTTCACCCGTCTCTAATATTCCGGATACTTTCTACCACAGACTTATCACTGCTGGTGTTGTTAAATGGGAGATGTAAAGCACCGTAATGAGGTACTCCAGCTTTCTCCTAAGTGATCTCGCTGACACTTTAACACCAACAAGCTTTTAACCATGTGCTGGAATAAAAGGGCAGAAAACTTTGATAAAGCTGCTCACTAAATGCACTGAGAATTGAGACAGAAGCAGCAACCACAATATACCGTAAGTGAAGTCAGAACTCATTTCTCAGTCTTCACAGATTGCACAGTCTTGTACTTTTGCATTTAATAACCGTCTAAAAGTTGTATTGTTGGCTTCAATAGAAGATGTAAGTACATTAATGAATCACATTTGGTCCAGTTTCCAGAGATGTGATTATATACTGAAATGAAATAAAACATCATACAGTACTGTTTGATCATGTATGTCTGACAAAATGGCAAATAATTGAGCTAAAATATATTAAATGGTATTTAATTATTTCACATGAAAGGCAATGAACAAATACTTTGTGGAAATAGACATTTTGTTGTAAGAGCTTTGAAATAACCCTTGGCTGACCCTATTTTTCAGTCATCCTCATTTATGTTGTACATCTTGAGAGAAAGGGTTTCATAGTGATGTGCATGCATAGGTTCTCATTGTAAATCCTCATCTCCCACTGTTTTATAAGGCTTGATGACAGCATTCTACTCTTGAACTCCAATTGAGTCTTTGTGAAAAATGTAAAGGATAAACCATGCAGATATATTGTTGAAAGAGAGACTGACTATGGGAAGAGAACTATAGCCTCCTGGTATCATGGGGATATGGTACAATACCAGCACTTTGCAAAACTCAAATTAATGTGGGAAACCCAATTATTATTTATCACTCTTCAAATATAGCTATCAATCTCAATGTCTTATATAGCACATACACAGAGTGAGCCTGGCTCCTACGTGCTTTTTAAAAACTCCAAAAGGTAGAGCAAAGAATTATCGGGGTTGAGAATGTGTATAAAAAAATATTTTTTTGGATTAATTGTTTTTGTTTTTTTTTTTTAAATAATTGATGAAGGAGATTTCTCACTAAGAAGACATTGAGTAATTTATGAGAGTATGTATGTCTTTATTTATATAGCGCCATTAATGTACATAGCGCTTCACAGTAGTAATACATGTGACAATCATATAAATAACAAATAACTACAAATAACAGACTATGGGAATAAGTGCTTCAGACATAAAAGTAACATTGTGAAAGAGGAGTCCCTGCTCTGAAGAGCTTACAATCTAATTGGTAGGGAGAATGTACAGAGACAGTAGGAGGACGTTCTGGTAAGTATGTCTGCAGGGGCCAAGCTTTATGTGTCATGTGTATAGTATGAGCCACGGTGCTACTCATATGCTTCTTTAAGCAAGGGTGTCTTAAGGTGGGTCTTAAAGGTGGATAGAGAGGGTGCTAGTCTGGTATTGAGGGGAAGGGCATTCCAGAGGTGAGGGACAGTCAGTGAGAAAGGTTTAAGGACTTATAATGCCACAGTTCGAAATAGGATAAAGTAGATACAGTAGTACATGTGTTTTTAGCTGCTCACATAGTTGATATACTCTTGGACACAATGTACTGTCCTTTTAAAGAAAAACATATTATTGAAATCTATAATAATGCTTTTGCACAGTGGAGTAAAAAATATAATACTTTATTAAAGGTATTCTTGTTTGGAATGGACTGAAAAAGATAGCTCTGTATGACTCTTTTCTGCTGGGAAACATTACAAGGACCATGGAAATTCACTGCTAGAATTGCTCACATTTAAAAACAGCCCATTGTCAGCTGATAACACAGATGTGACTCTCCCCTCGGTAGTGCATCCTTTTGTGGCATTTGTAGATGGCGGCTCTGGTGCTCCTGCTTCGCGGGGAGATTGTAGTAATTTTGCATGCAAGGGAATCGCTGCTCAGATGAAAACAATATCAAGATTTCTTAACTAAATAAAACTAAACCACTTATCAGAGAGGCGGATAACAAAGAAAAGCTCTCGTGGCCCCTTTTTCGGAGAAGGCCCCAACAATACAACGCTCTGCCGATCCCTGTGTTGGCAAGGAATTCATAAAGCAATTTTCCACAGGGAGCATACTTCAAATGTACAAAGTCAAATTGCAAAGCTAATTGTATAGAAAAGAAACCTTTGTTTACAACTGTAAATATTGTTAAACTGCGGAGGTGTGAAAAGCACTGCTTTTCATTGCAGTAGAGCACTGCAGGTGAGGCGTTACCATCAAATAATCTGCACAAGAGCACATACCAGAAACTCCTGCTGTGAACCTAAATGAGAAGCTCAAAAACGAATGGATTATATAAAGCTTACCATTTTATGATGTGACATCTTATGGGGAAATGGATTTTGGAAAAGGAGCTCTAAGAAAAATATTTCTGCTGTGCAGGTTAGCGGTGCATTATTTATAAAGTGTACACTCCAGTCTTCACCATCTTTCTTTCAGCGAGACATCTCGAGGTCTCACGTTTACCTTTTTCATTTAATTTTCTGTCAGACATGCATTATAAATATAGATAGTATTCTTAATGGCTCTGTTACAGATGGTCTAAATCAGCATGGGAAAAATGTAGGTAACTGAACTTTGCATAATTTGTCTTTTGTGTTAATGGAAATCACTACAGTTCTCTACTGAATTAGGGCAAGAGAGAGCAATGTTAGTGGAATTTGAATAACTCCACTGAAGGGATACATGGAAGATACTTTTTAGTGATACATGTGTTAAGAGCAAAATGATGTAGTATTTAATCCTGCCAGTACAGGACTAAAACAAATAATACTGTAGTTATAGGCAGTGGGAGAACCAACATGTGCAGCTGGTTTGGCTGCACTAGGGCCAGTTGCAATTAGGAGCCCATCCTCCACGTGCCGGAACACTGTTCTGTTTTAGCAGGCGGAACTGTGTTCCGGCATTTCTAAAGGCCTCCCCATCTTCACAAACCCTTTTCTGGGCCCTATGTTCCCCGATGGCGGCGCCAACTGACCCAGTTGATCCTAACATGGAAGTGAGGCCCCAATGAAAGCCGAGCCCAACTACCGCAATAACCGCCTGGGTGAGCGCCCTCCATTGCCGCGGCTTAAAGGACCTGCTCCACGGTTAGGGCCCCTGGAGGAAGAGAGGAGCCTTTTTTCCCCTTACACTGGGGCCCACGGGTGACTAGTTCGGCCCCTGGTTATAGGAATATGAAAAACTGGGTATTTTATGTTTTATAAGCCTGTCGAAGAGAGATCAGCGCTACTTAAAATACAGCTAAAATCACCCATAGAATTTCCTGCAACTGTACATGAAATAATTTTGTGTTGGAAAGCAGGCATATGTGCCTACCGACGGGTTGTATTTGTAATTTTATATTACAAAGATACAACATAATATATCTCAATTGGAAACGATGAAGGCCGTGAGTCATAAAGCCGCGGTGCAGGACATGACACTCGATCTGGCGGTAACTCCTATTCAAGTCAATGGCAAACACGGCAAGATCCGGCGCCAGGTCCTCCCAAGCTATAGTGAACTTCAGTATAGATATAGTACGTCAAAAAGAGCAGCAATAGAAGAACACGTAGAAATCGTCCAGTGTACCCAAAGCTCGATAATATGTCCTAAAGAAAACCCAATACGTAGTTAATTGTATGCAAATGACCACCTCACATTAACAGCAACGTTATCCTGATAACATGGGGATTAGCATGATGACTTGATGACTATTTATTTAGAACATGCTGTTCCCGTTATTCAGTAGAGGAGACATTATGTTTGAATCATAACCTTTGAATTAAATACTATTTTATTGTATAGGGTGAAAAACAGATGAGTTTTTGTACTCACAGTTAGTGAACTCATGTCAGCCCATATACTATGTGAAAGGTCATTTACCAATGTCAAGTTTTTTTTCCCCTTAAAAAGAACATTGCGATCAATGATACATTGCAACTATAATGCATTAATATTACTATATTACTTCTCAGTATCAGGACGATATGTGCTGCAATATTTCAAGTAAATTGCACTGCTTTCAAATGACTTTCTAGAAGGTCAAGTGTAGTTTTATCAATTTGAATTTTTTCATATTCATGTAAAATGGGGTTTGAACTATTCCTAATGAACTTATTAACAAAATGTAGGTGCCTCTACAAGTGAAAAAAACACCGGACTGTGGTATTCAGATTAATATTTGTCATTTTTATTGGCAACTGCAGAGGGTATATCTACAGTATTTTTAGTCTATTTCTTGCAAAATGTTGCTATTGGGGAAATATAATGCCCGGGCAAACAAGTGTTATTCCAACAGGATTGTAAGACCTACAATGTATACTGACCTTCCTGCTTCTGCAATCTGTTCAGAACAATGCAACTGAAATTCAGTCTCCAACTGTAAATTTATCTCAGTCAGTTACACTTAAATTCCTTTACTGGCTCCCTGTTACGACCTGAATTACTTTCTGCTCTATTACACAATTCCTCTTTCCCTTTACTTTATTTTGTAATAGAAAACAAGGAAGTTAGAATATACAGGACATTATTGGTACATATTCCCCAATTGGTTAAAGGAGATTCAAATCTATATTTAAAGTGGAAATGTATTTATTTATAAAATATTTTACCAGGAAGTAACACTTTGAGAGTTACCTCTACTTTTCAAGTATGTCCTGGGCATAGAGTTAAGACAAATAATACATGTTACAGTTACATAAGTGAACAGGGTATACATTATATACAAGACATTGCATGCACAGTTAGAGATAATAAATATTATAGGCGTATGTAACAGTTACAGACAAGATTAAAATGTGAGACAGCTTTAGTTTTGAAAGAATTTAAACTGGTGGTGGCTGTGAGAGTCTCCGGTAGGTTGTTCCAGTTTTGTGGTGCATGGTAAGAGAAGGAGGAGCATCTAGATACTTTGCTGAACCTTGGGACCATGAACAATCTTTTGGAGTCAGATCTCAGATGATAAGTGCTGCATGTGGTAGGGGTCAGGAGCTTGTTCAGATAGACGGGTAGCTTGCCCAAGAAGTATTTGAAGGCAAGACAGGAGAGATGAACTTTGCGCCTAGACTCAAGTGATGACCAATCTAATTCTTTGAGCATTTCACAGTGATGTGTGTTGTAGTTGCATTGGAGAACAAAACGGCATATTGAATTGTAGAGGGTGTCAAGTTTGCTAAGGTGTGTTTGGGGTGCCGAGCCGTATACTATGTCCCATAGTCAATTATTGGCATTAGCATCTGCTGTGTGATACACTTTCTGACCAGCAGACTTAGGGAGGATTTGTTCCTGTAAAGTACACCTAGTTTGGCATAGGTTTTGGATGTCAGGGTGTCAATGTGCATCCCGAATGTTAAATGGAAGTCAAACCATATGCCCAAGTATTTAAAACTAGTAACATGAGTTAGGGTGGTATTAGCGTTGGTTCTGATCTGGAGCTCAGTCATTGGAAGCTTTAAAAATGTAGCCTCGGTCCCAAATACCATTGTTACAGTCTTGTCAGTGTTTATAAACAGTTTGTTTTGGGAAATCCAAATAAAATTAAATAAAAAGAATGTAATACATAGCACATAATTGATTTTATTCAACAATGGCGTTCATCAGTAGATGCTACAACTGGAGGATCCTCAGGGAACAGTTAGGATAATTGGGATCGTCAACCTGGGCAAAGTCTAGTGGGTTCTCAAGATATTTGCCACTCCAAAATTATATGTAGGAGTGCCTTAGGTAAGACCCTGACCCTTTAGGGAGACACAAAGATTTACAGGTTTCTCATTTGGCCTCCTGGCCAGTCAAAGGGAGACCTGAGGGATAAAACTATATATATATTATATATATAGATATATGGCTCTTTGCTCAGAGGAGTATTTCAGCCTCAAGGTCAATTCTCTACCAGATGCATCTCTAGCAAGCGAAATGGTAAAGTAACCACCAAAGGCAAAAGGAGACAGTACCTGAACATAGATATTACTCCAGCATAATCTGCTTGAAGATCTCCTTTGTATGGCGGTCAGGGCACAGCCACCTCCAACAGAGTCAGTACGGCTTTGAGCCTGCCCATGGGGATGGTCACCTGCAGGGAACTTGGTCACTCAGAAGTGCTGTAGGTAAGAAAGCAGCTTCTACCCTGGTGTAGTCGAGGGTTTCCTCAGCAACAAGGAACTGATAAGCTGCTTCTGGATTCCTGCAGAGGAGCCACGATCACGGTTGAAACCCTCTCAAACTTCAGGAGAAAAGCTTCTGGGTCATCAGCAGGCTTTATTTAAACTAGCAGTGCAGGTGGGATGCTTGGAATCTCAGTCCTGGACAAGGTGGAGTACTGTAGAAGTAACTTGTGGAACTCTGCTTGCTGCTGCTATGTCTGGTACTTGGCTTGCTGCTGCTGCTGCTGCTCATTGTTCTCTGCTCACCATCATTGGTAAGCTGCCTGGTACTCAGTTTGGCAAGCCTGGTACTTGTCACTATTCATATAGTTGTTTATATTAATCACTTTACAACACATATTGATGTGCTTGGACATTTTTTGTTCTATGAAGCCTGGTACTTGACTTACTGCTGTTATTATGCTTTCTGGAACTCAGATTGACGCCCTTGTTGTTTAAACTTTTCATATTGATTTGCGGCAATAACCTTTCTTATTATCGTGATCTTTACGATTTAGGTTTGGTAACCACCATTTTTAGCCTGTTAGCCAAGATCTTGGTTAGGAGCTTGAAATCATTATTATTTGCCAGATGTTTGTAGTACTGTGAGAGGCATTGTTGAAATTATCTGGCCCTCCCTCAAGTGTCCACAATTGGTAAAAGCACAAAGTTACTGACGTTACGAACGTGGTAGCAATGGGTTTAAATACTCCGCCGGTGGAGGTGAACATGTAGCAGACACATAGCAGCTGACGCAACAGTCCGGTGGTTTCATCTAGTCGTGAGCTGGTTACTTTTTAGCCTGGAGCTATCTCTGCATACTGATTATTTTGCCATAAGCCTTGCATTGGACTTACAGTACACGTCATTTCTGGTAGCCTGACTCTGTGATTTTACCAATTTGTGGACACTTGGGCTTACTCCTTTAGTCAGCCTGCTGTTTGAGTTTCTCTTTTTTGTGTATTTTTTGGAGGTTAGGATTAAGGGAGAGGGAAGTACCTGTGGTCTTACAGACCGTAGGGAACAGGCCAGAAGAAGGGGTTTATCCCCGAAACGTTGCCCCCCTCTACTTACCTTTCATTTTTTGCCCCCTCCCTTTTTTTTACCTTTATACCCCACCCCCTTTGCCCCCTACCCCCTCCTTACTTTTGTACTTCTGTATTTTCCATACAGTATATCTTTCTTGGTAAAATATTTTGAAATAAATATTTAAATACCATGGCCAATAAACAACGACACTGATTTGTCTCCCTGTGATATACAAAGAAGAATACCTATGCAACCAGGGTTTTAGAGTAAGAGGGAATGCTGTTGACACATTTGAACACTTTAGTTATTTGCTGGATCATACATCCGGGGTTCAGTGAAATGAACTGCTGCAATTATCTCTCTTGAGAAGTGTAAGAATATCAGACGGTTTGCTGCATTTTCACTGTGTGTCGTTTAGACAGATGTGCACTGAACATTTATCAATAAATGCTGAGTGAATAATTTCCCACAGCATTTAACTGCACATATTTTATTAATGCCGTACACTGTCCCTCCAAGCACAATTCCTAAGGCAAAAATATATACGTGAAATCAGCGTATCGTGCAGCGGTGCTGTTTCCATCTGGGGAAAACAATCCCCTAGATATTTTACACAGGGTAGGTCTATGTCTAGAAAAACGATTTCCAGCTAGATAATTTGACTTCATATTAATATCATCCAACCATTCAGCCTTTAAGTTTTTGATATGTGTTACTATAATTGCTAATTACATATAAACAACATCCTTGCCATGGACAGGAAGTAGCACGAGGGAATAGAACCAGCACAGAGTTGCTACTGTAGGTTAAAACATTATTTATGAAATTACTTTCAACCTCCAAGACCATGTTTTGCTCAGCATCTAATAAGGTTGCACAGTGCATGAGGATTGTGAGGCTAACAAGGCAGGACCACATAATGTATTTAGGAATTACAGGATGTCCCTTGGAGTGCTGTTATCTCCTTAACAAATGACTCTTCTGAATAATTCTCACAAACCGAAATGTTTACGTTACTCTGATTATACCACCCTTCAAAAGGCATTAAACTGCAGTTCTCCAAATGTATCAACCTCCATCCTCCCCCACCCTCCTCTGTCTCTCTCCCCACTCTCTGCCCCTTTCTCTCCAACCTCCCCCTCTCCCTAGTCTCTCTCTTCTCTATCGTCCCCCTCTCCATATTCCCCTATCATCCCCTCTCCCCAGTCTCTCTTCCCCTGTCCTCCCCTCTCCCCAGTCTCTCTCTTCCCCTATCCTCCACCTCTCCCCAGTCTCTCTCTTCCCCTATCTTCCACCTCTCCCAGTCTATCTTCACCTATCCTCCCCCTCTCCTCAGTCTCTCTTCCCCCATCCCATCCTTTTACGCTCTCCCTCCCCTAACCTCATCCTTTTTTTCTCCTGTCCTCCATCCCCATCTATCCCCTCTCCATCCTTTCTCCCTGACCATGCTCTCTCCCTCTCCCCATCATCTCTCTCCCCTCTCCTCCCTCTCTCCAGCTTCATCCTCTCCCATCCATCTCCTCCCCCCTCTCCATCCCTTCCCCAGCTTCACCCTCTCCCCATCACACACACACATACTTACCTACACACCCACTTACATACCCACACACACTTACCTACCCACTGTTGTTATCCCCATTCTGTGCCTCTCTCCAGACTTATTCTTTCTGTTTCTCTCTTCCCCCCCAGTCTGTTGGGCTTATCCTGTAAGCTCTGATAGCATTGATTCGTGTGAGGTGCACGGAAAACCCAATTGACTTGGGGGTTTCCCACTGCTCAGTACTTTCGGTGCTTACAGAATAAGCCCCTGTGTCTCTTCGGACCCTACCTGTCACTGTGAAGCAGAGGGGGGAGGTACATCATTGGCCTGGCAGCAGAAACTGGAAATTTTGACTGACTTCTGGGTCTTACTGCTGGGGCTCCTCTTCAGCTGACCTTGCCCCCACCCTCCTCTGCAGCTTATCCCGCCCCACCCTCCTCTGTAGTTGACCCAGCCCCCACCCTCCTCTGCATATGACCCCGCCCCCACCCTTCTCTGCAGCTGATCCCGCCCCCACCCTCCTCTGTAGCTGACTCAGCCCCCACCCTCCTCTGCAGGTGACCCTGCCCACAACCTCCTCTGTAGCTGATCCCGCCCCCACCCTCCTCTGTAGCTGTCCCAGCCCCCACCCTCCTCTGCAGCTGATCCCGCCCCCACCCTCCTCTATAGCTGACTCAGCCCCCACCCTCCTCTGCAGCTAACCCTGCCCCCACCCTCCTCTGCAGCTGACCCTGCCCCCACCCTCCTCTGCAGCTGATCCTGCCCCCACCTTCCTCTGCAGCTGACCTTGCCCCCACCCTCCTCTTCAGATGACCCCACCCCCACCTTCCTCTGCAGCTGACCCCACCCCCACCCTCCTCTTCACCTGTTGCCTGGCCAATCATCCGCTCTCCTCCCCGCCAGCATCCTCCATTCTGACTGACGAAACCGGGATACTCAGCCACTCCGAGACATTTTGGGGAAAGTCAGGACACCGAGACAGATCATAAATAACTGGGAGTGTCCAGGCTAAATCGGGACATCTGGTTACGTAGCTTTAACAGAAAACTGTAACCATGTTAATAGGACCACAACACAATTAACCCAGGCTAATCCCACATACTTTATTGTTACTATTTGCTAGTATATTACCAATTTTATTTGAGGAGCAGTCTCATTTATCCATGTTATTAGTGAATTTGTTGACATTAGCCAGTTTAGCGTACATATTATTTTTCTTGAACTGCTAAAAAGATTGATGCAGAAGATATGGGGCCAAATGTACGTAGTAGTGCCAAATTATAGGACACAGTAGAGTCCATTAAAGTGAATGGACTATAAGGTGTCTTACAACTTAGCATCACTTACTACGGTAAATATGCCCCATGGTCTTGTGGTTAGACAATACCTTCCGGTGGGACAGTATTGTTTTAAGTCTTGTAGCATTTCTGTGTAAGTACTGTACTAGCATCGCCTCTCTCTACCAAGATTGTTCTATTAATTATTTTGGTCTCATACTGTCAGTATGTCAATGTGGTAAAACAACTGTCTTTAACGGAGCAGATGCTCCCCTGAGGTGGGAAGCAGGGGGTCTCTGGAGTTGAACCGCGTTAATTTCAGCTCTGGGGACCCCCTGTTTCCCCAGATACTCACTTCCGTAGGTGATACCAGTCGCAGCTCTGCAGGATTAAATGTCCTGGTCATGTGGGCCAATAGGAAGCTGCAAGAGATAACACCACATCTTCATATTGGCCCATGTGATATTTAAATCCGCTATTTCCATAACCCCACATAACCCAACCGGAGCTGCTACCGGCACCCCCTATGGAGGTAAATATCGCGTAAGCAGGGGGTCCCCAGTTCAGCTCCGGAGTCCACCTGCTTCAATCCTATAACTATATAAAATTAATTAATGTTTTTTTTTTTTTTTAAAGGGAAGCCGTTTGCTTCTTTAAACTTGATCCTTGACCTTGCATATCTAGCCCAAGACAGACGGTACAAACCATCAAATGCAATACTTTTAATAAAGGATAAAGGAGATGCATATTTACAGAAGGTTTTTTTGTATAAATGTGGGTATTTTAGATTAGCTGAGGAAAGCTGTGTGAATCATGTGGATAGGTTATGGAGTATTTTAAAACAGTATGGAACAATGTAATGACACATTGCACTCTGTTTAATTATAATCTGTAGCCTGTTAGAGACCTCATAGCAAATCACATTATCCAAGCAAGGTAGAGCTGGAGTTCTAGAAAAATCATATAAGAGTATGTAAATTAAATGAAACACAGCTAAAATATGCAGCTAGATCAAGAACACTGAAAAAAATGTGAATTGTTCACAGCCTACAGGTCAGAGACCCAATATGAGATGTTCACTTTCAGGGAAACTAAATACCACATCTGTGAAACACATATCTAGAAAATATCTAGCCAGGTTTCCGGTGTTTAGAATCCAATATGTAATGATAACGAACAACAATCCAACCAAATTATTCTTTACATTGTAAACCAATGGTTAAATGGCAGAAATGTAGAAAAACACACAAGCTAAAAATAGCCCCAAACATCTGTCTAAAATTTAGAGCAAGCGAGATACAATAATGGGATTTGTAGAGAGTAGAAAGTTATCTATTTCTTCTTCTGGTCATGGTGGCTGCACCTAAGCAGATAAGTAAAATCACATTTATCATGTGTTACTGTATTACTGTAGTTCCAGTTCATTTCACATATCCTTAAGCTATTGAAAGGGTAGGGTGAAAATGATTAAGAATGTTGGTGTTTACTTATATAATTTTGAGGAATCTCAAAAGTCTTAAGCAGAGCAACTAAATCCTTGGCTTTGTATTTGGCTTCAGTACTGTGCTGTGCAGGGGAGATGACAGATATGAAACATTGCATTCCTCTCTGTAAAGGATTAATATTGATCTGGAGTAGCAACATTACTGCTTACGGTGGGATGCAATTATGACTGATACATGGGAATCATACAGTACATACAGTAGGAACTTATGTTTGATTTATCTGCTTTATCACATAGACTAAAGGTGTTATTCACTAAAGTGTGATGGGCCTTACAGCTCTTAACAGCAATTCTCGTGAATAGAAACTAATGAGCAATACTGTATTTTGCACTTCAGTGAATTTGGTATACCGGGAAGTATTTTGCATTTATAACGACCTTAATAGTATACTGTAGTTGATTGTTCACCCGAGTAAACACATGTTAATCATATCTCCGCATTCACTAAAGCAAATAACGTGATGTTCATTAGGTTTTAGTTACACAAAAAGCATACCGTTATATTTAATGCCGATTATTCTAAATAATAAACAAATCAGACCAAATTATAGTATATTCATCCTTTTTTCACATCTCCATTAAGGTTAAAGCCAAGACATAATTATATGTTATTCAAGTAATTTTAACTCTGGCATTAAGAGTGTGAGTGAGTGTGTGAGTGTCAAAGACCCTGCTAGGGGAATGCACATTGATTTACATTCATCCAAATACAATAACCTATACTAAACGTGGGAAATATATGTATGCACAGTGGTTTCACAGGTACAGTATCTCTGGTACGGTATCTCCCCACAGTGTGGTCACAGGTACAGTATCTCCCCACAGTGTGCTCACATGTACAGTATCTCCCCACAATGTGCTCACAGGTACAGTATTTCCTTGCAGTGTGTTCACAGTTACAGTATCTCCCCGTAGTGTGCTCACGGGTACAGTATCTCCCCGCAGTGTGTTCACAGGTACAGTATCTCCCTGCAGTGTGTTCACAAGTACAGTATCTCCCCGCAGTGTGTTCACAGGTACAGTATCTCCCCACAGTGTGGTCACAGGTACAGTATCTCCCCAGTGTGTTCACAGGTACAGTATCTCCCTGCAGTGTGTTCACAAGTACAGTATCTCCCCGCAGTGTGTTCACAGGTACAGTATCTCCCCACAGTGTGGTCACAGGTACAGTATCTCCCCACAGTGTGCTCACATGTACAGTATCTCCCCGCAGTGTGTTCACAGGTACAGTATCTCCCCGCAGTATGTTCACAGGTACAGTATCTCCCCGCAGTATGTTCACAGGTACAGTATCTCCCCGCAGTGTGTTCACAGGTACAGTATCTCCCCGCTGTGTGCTCACATGTACAGTATCTCCCCACAGTGTGTTCACAGGTACAGTATCTCCCCGCAGTGTGTTCACAGGTACAGTATCTCCCCGCAGTATGTTCACAGGTACAGTATCTCCCCGCAGTATGTTCACAGGTACAGTATCTCCCCGCAGTATGTTCACAGGTACAGTATCTCCCCGCAGTGTGTTCACAGGTACAGTATCTCCCCGCAGTGTGCTCACATGTACAGTATCTCCCCAGTGTGTTCACAGGTACAGTATCTCCCCGCAGTGTGTTCACAGGTACAGTATCTCCCCGCAGTGTGTTCACAGGTACAGTATCTCCCCGCAGTGTGTTCACAGGTACAGTATCTCCCCGCAGTGTGTTCACAGTTACAGTATCTCCCCGCAGTGTGTTCACAGGTACAGTATCTCCCCGCAGTATGTTCACAGGTACAGTATCTCCCCGCAGTGTGTTCACAGGTACAGTATCTCCCCACAGTGTGTTCACATGTACAATATCTCCCCACAGTGTGTTCACAGGTACAGTATCTCCCCACAGTGTGCTCACATGTACAGTATCTCCCCACAGTGTGTTCACATGTACAGTATCTCCCCACAATGTGCTCACAGGTACGGTATCTCCCCACAATGTGTTCACAGGTACGGTATCTCCCCACAATGTGTTCACAGGTACAGCATCTCCCCACAATGTGTTCACAGGTACAGCATCTCCCCACAATGTGTTCACAGGTACAGCATCTCCCCACAATGTGTTCACAGGTACAGTATCTCCCCACAGTGTGTTCACAGGTACAGTATCTTCCCGCAGTGTGTTCACAGGTACAGTATCTCCCCGCAGTGTGTTCACAGGTACAGTATCTCCCCACAATGTGTTCACAGGTACAGTATCTCCCCGCAGTGTGTTCACAGGTACAGTATCTCCCCACAGTGTGTTCACAGGTACAGTATCTCCACGCAGTGTGTTCACAAGTACAGTATCTCCCCGCAGTGTGTTCACAGGTACAGTATCTCCCCGCAGTGTGTTCACAGTTACAGTATCTCCCCGTTGTGTGCTCACAGGTACAGTATCTCCCCACAGTGTGTTCACAGTTACAGTATCTCCCCGTAGTGTGCTCACAGGTACAGTATCTCCCGTAGTGTGCTCACAGGTACAGTAACTCCTAATGGGGAGTATGGGTGAATATACTGGTAGTTGGCGTTGTATACGTAAAATATGATGTGAAAATATGAAGTAGATCATGTGACGTCTAATAAATTGAATGCTAGTTTATTTGAACCCATAATCTTTGTTAAAGAACTCCCCCTACTGCATCTCCAAATTGCAAATTGAAGTGGAGAATGCTTATGTAGAGCCATGTACCTTCATACAGGAATGCCAAGGGTTAGAGAATGAAAATTATTCTCTTAAGATTGGAGTAAATCTCTAAAATGGCCTTGACCTACAAACTGTTGAATGTCACTGAGATGCCTGTTAGGGGGTAATATCTGTAGGGCTGCAAAGAACCTGGAGTAGCTTAGTTTAGGCACTAAAATCAGAGGCAGAAGATCTTTATTCAAGAGCAAAACAGTCCTTTGTGAATACCTATTTCTCCAGGACAAATATGAATGCTAAAAGTCAATACTTCAATTTAGATAAAGCTTCACTACGCTGTTTGACTACATAAACATCTTCACTAATAAAAAACACAGATTATCTTACTACACTATATAAAAAAAGTTTTGTCTGCCCCTCCATGATATATAGTGCATCGGTGACATCATAAGGCACATAGCCTGGTGGCAGATATGGAGAGATAGCTATAAAGTTGAGATAGAAAGCAAGCAAAGAAGGAGAGGAAGTCAGTTGACGTGTGAGAAGAAAGCAAGAATGCTGGAGGAGAGAGGTGAAAATAATTGATGACATAAGTTATTAAATGAGAGAGAAGAAGAGAGAGAAGAAGAGAGAGAAGAAGAGAGAGAAGGAGAGAGAGAAGAAGAGAGAGAAGGAGAGAGAGAAGGAGAGAGAGGAGAGAGAGAGAGAGAGAGAGAGAGAGAGAGAGAGAGAGAGAGAGAGAGAGAGAGAGAGAGAGAGAGAGAGAGAGAGAGAGAGAGAGAGAGAGAGAGAGAGAGAGAGAGAGAGAGAGAGAGAGAGAGAGAGAGAGAGAGAGAGAGAGAGAGAGTATAATAGTATAATAGTATAATAGTATAATACAACAAGAACTGCAATGGAGAAAAAAATACTTTTTCAGTGGTCTTGATTAAGAACAAAAACAGATGACAGAGCGCAAATATCCTCAGGTATATGTGGAAATAGAAAAAGGGGAAATATAGTGCAACACAGCAACGAAATATGAAATGTAAAAAAAAGGGCTAAAGATAAATCCACTCACGTGGTCTCCAAAATAAGCAGACAGACAATTTGGAGGGTATTCCTCTCAGCAAAACAGCCACAGATAGTGTGTATAGCTAATATATCTCTCCCATAAAACACAGAGAAAGAGAATATAGTGCATCATGTATTTGTCCAAGCGTTACATAGGAGCCGTCCTGGACCTCACACCATCCACCTCCCCTCTCCTCCTCCTGGGCGTCCGTCCGCCACATCACTTCCGGAAATGGCTGCCGCTTGCGGATCACCGGGCGTTACAGAGCTGGAAAGGGTTACCTTCTTTTGTTGGTTGGTGGTGGATTTCCTGGTCTCCTCAACGCAAATCCGCCCTGTGAGGGGAGATATGGCAATCCATTAGCTATACTACAAGATCTGTTGCTGTCTTTGGAGACCGTGTGAGTGGATTTACCCTCACCCCTCTTTTTACATTTCTTATTGCCTGGCTGTTTTGTAATATATTTCCCCTTTTTCGGTTTCCCCATATACCTGAGGATATTTGCACTCTGTCGTCTGTGTTACACGTGGTTAAACACGACTGGAAAACTGACTGTGGAAAATGTTATGTTTATAAAACCGCTATCATTTTACCTCCTGCCTTCCCCGGAATACAGATTATCTGTTGTGAGCATGCCAGCTGCCTGCATCATAGCAAGCAGCTCTCAGAATCAGACCAACCTTCTTCTCCCCATGTGCCTTGTTTTCACACTCTCTTTCATATATCTTGTAACTAAGCTCCATGAAGCATGGCCCTTCTTACCTTCTGTACTAGTGTATGTTAATGTTGATATTTTATTACCATTGTCTTCCGACCCTATTGTACTGCGATGCATTATAAATAGTCATAGGAATTGTGCATGTGATTTAGTGTGGTTCTCCATTTTAACTGTACTGCCCCCAAAAGCAAATGCCTTTGAAGCCCCTATTCTGCATTCGGTGCTTAATGCAGAATGTTCAAGGTTTGCAGGTTTGGCCTCTAAACAATGCCATAGAAGAGAATAAGAGTCAATTACCCAATTAATAGGGAAATTATATAGGGAAACAGTCGCCTTTTTTATTTGTCACTCTTTAACTGTCACTATTTCGGATCACCTCTCTGCCTTTTTGAAATTCTGTTTCCTTGGAAAATGTTTTACATTTATATTGAATGGTGCAATCCCACAGTCAGCCAAAAAACTTCCTTTTGTAAAGAGTCTAACAATCCAATTGGCTTCCTTAAACAAATCTAAATATGAGTAAAGCAAAGATTTGTCTTTCTTTGGTTTCTCTGGAAAGTAATGGCATATTTAAATTTCCTGGGGGGGCTCCCAAATAGGAGTGTTTCCTATTCTCTTATGCCAGCCTGCCCTTATCAGAGAGCTGATAAACATAACGGAAGGGGGAGAGAAAGAGATTTTACCTGTGCAGACTCTTGAGTATCTAGAGGAAATCCAGTTAGTCCCAAGTCTCAGCTTCCAATGATTATACACTGCTGCCCGTAACTCATACTGTACAGTGAGTCCTTTATCCCAATAGTGGTTTCTACTTGTGTTCTATGCTGTAGATGTAAGGAACAATTTGTTGGGATCCAATCAAATTGCTTCGGATTACTTTCTGTAAATTCAATAAATCGGTGTGTGGTCATACTCCGTATTCCTACATCTCAACGCATTCCAACGGAATAAGGGTGCCAAACACGAAACGCCATCTGGATTTCTTAACACACATTTGCAGTGATTTTCCAGATATTGGCAGGTAACGCAGAAAATAATATCTACCTACGACAACGTAGAGGACAAATTGATTTTTTTTATTTTTTTTTGCCTGCGTTCTCTAGTCGGCACTACATTTGCATTCATTGTCCATGGACAATGAGGTACAGTTCCTCCAGCAGCTCGAGGCCATAAATGTCAATCATATCCATAAGCTTGGTAAGGCAATTTAGGCTGCACAAATTGAGAAATGCGCTGGCAAAGAAACCCCGTGAGTGTTGTTTCATTGTCTTTTGCATCATCTTTCATGATATTGTCCTTGATGGAAGAAGGTAGTGCTGCGCCCAAGTAACATTTCCAGTGTCTCCTTGTCCATTTATTTTCTCCGCCTGACAGTATTAAATATCAGTAATGGCCTCCTGGTTTGAGCAAATGATGTACATCTTTAACTCACTGTTCATGCCTGAAACCGCCCGGAATTCTTTTTTTTCTGGGATACTGTTTGAAAAGGACGAGAAAGGATACAATGAACCCACCGATTTACAAGCGCAGCAAAAAGGGCCAAATAAAACATTACTGTGCCTTTAACATGTGGAATTGCGTTCAGCTCTCAATAGCACTGGGAGCAACATACGTTGTAAATATATTACATTTAATAATAAAAATGTATATCCTTGCCCACATAATAAATAAGGCCTTAACATAACCCACAAAATGCACACAGCGCACTGGGGATTAGATTAATTAAAATATTTACTGTGATAAGATCTCAATGAATCATTTGGTTAAAATACCAGCTAAAATACCAAGCCATCATTGATATAAGGCAAAAAATTCAACAATTAAATTCACCCAATGTGGAAAAAGTGAGTGTTAAATGCAGCTAATCAAATTAACATATAGTGAAAATACTGTGAATAATTAAGAAACAGTGTATTTGTAAACAGTGCAAATACACATAAAATACGATGCAAATACACCTAAGGTGAAAATACTCATATGAGTAAGGCGTGTAATATAGTGCACGCGCGTGCGCTACCGTGCGCGTCAATTATAATTAACTGTGTTTAAACCTGACGTTCTATACTTCCGACGCGTGTGCGTACGGCAGTGAGCGTTGAGAAAGCAGATCGGAGGAAAGACATGAAAAGTGTCTTTTCGCGCTGCTGCCGCGTCACGTCACGCTCTATTAGCCAATCACAGTGGGCTGCAATTTCATTGTATTTAAAAAAGAGAGAACGCTGTTGTATCTTTGATTATAACTGGTGGAGAATTAATATGGTTTATATGCAATAGAGAAATTAGAGAGAAAAAGGAGGAAAGGAGTAATTTGTAATGTCAGCAATGTTGTTCTTCACCTTCATAAGGAATGCCTTATTTACTAATATATATATAGGCAACTTCTTCTTTTTGCTATTGCCTTAACTAACAGATGTTATATATAATGCTATGCCCACCTGTCGCTCACAGCACAGCACGGACGAAAATACAAAAAGTGTGATTCATGTGCACGAGCATTAGCACACGCCGCGCATGCGTGAGCGCGCCAACAATAAAACAAGCCTAAGTGATGAACAGTTATAAATACTTAAACTGCTTACAATATCAATACACAGTGAAAAGTGCATAAACAGTGCAAAAATAAATATATATATATTGTAAGTATAATGTGAACCGATACAAGTGAACACAATTGAAGATAGAGTAAAAAAAAAGCCACAAGAAAGGAGAAACATACTAACCATGGAGTCACAGGTGGGACAACGTACTTTGTCAGATGTTAGAAACGCATGAGGTCACGTGAGGCTGTCTCAGCGCGCTCACCCATTGGAGAATACCTACAGTACCAGGAAGTTCCAGAGGTGATTCGTCCGGACTGATTTCATCAGCTGCTCCCTCGGCGTTCCGCCTGTGACTCCATGGTTCAATTATTAAGGACCATCGGGGTGTTTTTGCTTTTGCAATTGTGTTCATTTGTATAGGTTCACATTATACTTACAATACTGTATATATTTATTTTTGCACTGTTTATGCACTTTTCACTTTGTATTGATATTGTATGCAGTTTAAGTATTTATAACTGTGTGCTGTTCATCACTTAGGCTTGTTTTATAGTTGGCGCGCTCACGCATGCGCGGCGTGTGCTAATGCTCGTGCACATGAATCACACTTTTTGTGTGTACGGTCTGTGCTGTGAGCAACAGGTGGGCGTGGCTATGACGTCACACCCGGCTCCCGTAAAAAGCATAGCATTATATACTGTATAACATCTGTTAGTTAAGGCAATAGCAATAAGAAAAAGTTGCATACTGTTGTATACTGTTTCTTAATTATTCACAGTATTTTCACTATATGTTAATTTGATTAGCTGTATTTAACACTCACTTTTTCCTCATTGGGTGAATTTAGATGTTGATTTTTTTGCTTTATATCAATTGTGCCTTGGTATTTTAGCTGGTATTTGAACCAAATGATCCATTGAGATCTTATTAAATATTTGAATTAATCTAATCCCCGGTGCGCTGTGTGCATTTTTTTGGTCTGTTTGGAGATAACCCCTAATGGTATATCTCTTTGTAGGAGATTGAGCGGAGTGACTCCATGCCTCTAGAAGCAAAGAGATTGGATTCAAGATAAAATGTAAGACAGCACGAGCGCGGATTCACGAATTGTGCTCCTAACAACCCATTAAACACCATTCTCTGGGGCATATTTTGCTCCTATTTCAGATCTCCCCCCATAGCATACTTAATGTTAATGCTTTGCTACTTCACAACATCACACTCTGGGTACATCTTATAGGGTTTATTCAGTTTGTTACACATATTATATGCTTTTAAAGTCATTGAACAGTATGAAGTACTGCTTAGAAAAAGACTCTACTTAATTTCTTCTAAAGCAGCTTGTAAGATAATGAGCAAGTTACTGTATTAAGAATAATTAGACAAGCTGAAGTACAAAACCCTCTACAACAAAAGCACCTGACTGCTATAAAGGCTGCCTGTCACAATATTCTAGTTTTTGGCGCTAAGGGTATATTTATTCATTTGTACTTCTGGAAGAACGTTTTGCAATTACATTTCCTTAAGGAATTTTTTAATAAACTATATTTAATTTATGTTTAGTGGTAGCACTGTGTCAAGAGTCTCAAGGGCTATTTTGCTGTTTACCTGATAAGAGTCAGTGTAATGTTAGTGTGTGCGCACGCATATATGGAGGAGTTAGGCAGGAGTGGGCAACTCCAGTCCTCAAGGGACACCAACCGGTCAGGTTTTCAGAATATCCCTGCTTCAGCACAGGTGGCTCAGTCTTCGACTGCAGCACCTGTGCTGAAGCAGGGATATCATGAAAACCTGACCTGCTGGTGTCCCTTGAGGACTGGAATTGCCCACTCCTGAGTTAGGGCAACCGTAATCTGGTCCAGTATTTTTATGGAATGTATAAAAGGTTATGCGGACTCTTTCTAGATTAACTATTGCTTCTCTATCAGATGTATTTGTACTGGCTAATTGCTATCACCATTCTAGACAGTTATATTAGCACAGCACGTGTCTGTTTGTATATTAATAGAGTTGCTAGAAGTGTACCCCTCTTTATCCAGTGACAGATGAAAAGCTGGCGTATAAAAATAAGGTAGCCCCCCTTTCCCGGGTATACCCACGGTGGCAGGAAAAGGTGTACCTAGCACGGTCACAGTCTGTGCAACAGCAGCAGGCAGGATTGCCACTATAGAGATTTTCCTATATATAGGGCCACCGTCATACACACTCTGACCGTGACTCAGGGCCTGGAAGAGCCTAACATGGCATCTTATCCCTAATGAGACCTCGAGTTGGGCCACGGAGCTACCTGGGCTATGGGTGGCCAGTGGAGTCTATCACCGCCAGGCCTCCCAGTCCTGGGGGCACTGGTAGGGTTGCCAGGTGGCTTGTCCAAAAATACTGGACACAATGGTGAAAAATGCGGCGCGCTGGAAATGTCGGTGTGGAGGTATGTTATTTATACATTCTCAGACCGTTACGTAATTTTTTCTAAATGTAACTCCACGTATGCACCAATTTGCATCATTTTTTTCTATTTCGTTAAAAATTCTGGGGAAGAGTTTGGGGATTGAGCGCCCTCCCAGCATTTTTTATTACGAAAGAATATGAAATAGTGCAAATTGGTGAATATGGGGAGTGAAATTTAGGGAAAAAAAATGACTTAACGGTCAGATAATTTATAAATAACATACTTACAGTTATACATTGTAAGCTATACTTATCTTACTGCTTGTCTCCTACTACTACCAAGATTTTTGCAACCCCCCTCATCCACCCTCTCACCCCCCTCATCCACCCTCTGACCCCCCTCATACTGTCACCCCTCCTCAATCTCTCACCCCCACTCATCCTCACCTCACACCACCACCCCCCTCCTCCTCCATCTCACCACCACCACCCCCCTCCTCCTCTTTCTTATTCTTCCTCCTCACCACCACCATCCTCCTCCTCTTTCCTCACCTGGCAGACAAGGACACAGTGGAGAGTTCTTCTCTCCTCTCCCACATGTAATGCTGGAAGGAAACTGTCCTGGAACTAGATTTCATATTCCTCTGTCTCCCCTTTCAGTTTATGGGATTCATTTCTCCCTTGTTCAAGTTGCCTGATATTTCCCCAGTTCCAGCAGCATGCTGCATGTAAAGAGCAACATTTTGCTACACTTGTTGTTGACTTAGACCTTTCAGTGAGTTGCTATAGCAACCTCAGCCTTTCCCTCAGATTGGGTTAGTCTGCCTTCTCCCCCTCTGCCTTGTCTACAGATGGTCTGTCCCCAGGCTATCTTGTTACCCAGAATACACTCACACTTCCTCTTTCCACCTTCATCACTGGCTGAGTGAGTACCTTCTGTATTGCTCTAAGTGGCAGGACCTTATCCTTTTCACCTGCCCTTACTACAAATCACCCACAGAGAGTCATTATCCAAACACCAACATCTCATCCACAAGTGCCTGTCTTTATTGCCGCTTTCCCTAAATAAAGTGAAGAAAATATACAGGACTTGTTGTGTTTTGGAAAGAGGGCTAAGTTGAACCTATCTGGGCTATTCATACTACACATGACCCTGGCCTCCAGAATAGAAACTACATTTCCCATCATGCATATGGGGGAGCTGTGCACACTCCTTAATGACTTGGAGCCCTCCCATGGTAGGTTTTCTCCTGGCTTGGGGAAGTTGGGAGATGATGCCGCCCGTTGCCCTGGAGACAAGATGCCGCAGCCTGCAGGAGACTCCCACTGCCGCTTCTGCATTTGAGGTAGGAGCTGGGACCCTGCACCCGGCCGCTCTTCACTCGCACTGCCCGTTCAGAGAGGGAGAATACCGGACACATACATGCCCAGTATTACGTCTCATTTTTTACCGGACAGAGGGACAAATTACCGGTCTGTCCGGTTCCAAACCGGACACTTGGCAACCCTAGGCACTGGCCTTTGTATTTGTGTGCCGACACAACCGTTGGAGCGGATAGAAATATGATGCAAGTCTGTGTCTCGCAGAAGGGGCTTTCGTACCAGTATTGCTGCAGAAGATACCCTCTCTGGCTGCTGCTCACGGCGTCGCTAAGGTGCGCGCGCACATCAGGCACAATGCAGTACTTGGCTATAGTAGTTAGCCAAGTGCGACGTAGAGCGTTGACGCATCAGAGTTTTTAGCAGACAATACATTTTGTCTTCTCAGGCGACTGGTGTGTGACATCAGCCAATGGAGGCAAAACAGCTTTGTGACTTGTCCGCCATGCCCCCAAGCCACGCAACACTATGAGCACAGATCTCCTGTGCTGCGGCAGCGCAGCACGGATGGAGCTCGCACGCTCACAAGCAAGCGGAGTGTATGAGCTCGCCTTATGCTGTGGTCTCTGCCTATCTGCCCTGTTCTGCATACAAAAAATCCTCGCTTGCTGGATTCTTCTGCCTGGACACATTCAACTGTGCAGTCTCTCTCCCCACACAGCTCCCTCACTCTCCCTGGGTCCTGCAGGAACTGGCTGCCCCCTACCTCTCACTCAGCTTCCTCCTCCTTCAGGTTTCCCACTGGCTCACCACTGCCACATGTTGTTCTATAGAGAGAAATCCTGCTAGGGGGCAGCATCCTGTGCTGTTTGCAGACACAAGGGGGTTATAGATAGAAGAACCCAACCTGTCCCTATGACTGCATTACTTATTCCCTTATTCAATATGCCGTGAAGAAACATTTCTGGGTTTTAGAAGATTTTAGCTCCATGAATGGAGCACAACGCGTCTACAGTACAAGGAAGATGGCTTTGTGTTTTGTAATTTTAGGCCTTTGCAGAAAAAAATTAATTGTCAGCTATTTGCTCAACAGGAAATAATTGCTTTGATTCAATGTATTTAACATGAATTTCAAAGAGAAATTATGAAGGATAAAATGTCAATTGCTGTAGCTAATTAGTGTTCTGCTCTGCATCCTTGTGTCTCGCTCAAAAACTTTTAAAGAAAAATGGGACCTCTTAAAACTCTTGTGGTAAATGAAACCATTCCTCATAACTTTTCAGCTAATATGCAAGAGATAATATATCTTGATAGCACAAAATATTCTAATTTCCAGAAGGTGGAAAAGACATGCAGAAAATTTCAAATCTAATGAGGAGTGGGTCAATTCGTCGAGGTTTAGTTGAATTATTGCATTACCTCTATAAGCTTGGAGAAAAAAATCTTTAGATATCTGTTATCCTTGGAAAAGTTAATTTCAGATATCTGTTATCCTCTTAGCAACATCTCACTTCATATCAAATCTCTTGGTTTACAATTCTCTTAGGCACAGTAGATTTATGCTTATCTATCTCCAAATATCTCTCCTGCCCACCCAAGATTGCAAATATGGGCACTTTATGTTGAATAGCAAATTAAGGTCGGTGCTGCTTATCTAATCCATTTTACAAGCTTGGTCCTGTCACATTTCTCTTTAGTTTTGAGCAGAAAAAAAAGGATTGTACTACATGACAGAATATGACCTTAACAAAGGTTATCAGCTCTCCTTTTTTATATCTCTTATACCGTTGTGATTTCAATCAACTGGTTCAAACAAGAGTAGCTATTGCTATGCGATTCAGGCATATTTCTTCTGATGTACTTTTTGTTATTGGTTTAGCTGTACTGACTTTTAAAACAGGTTGCATTCTGTGATGTTTCCGACTCTTTGTAGCGTTTTAGTAAGATTGGGTTTAAATAAAATCCAAGTTACGTGGTACAATCAATTTACCGGTTTAATTAATGTTCTGATCCTTCATCCCTTGAAAATTAGCAATTTATCTCATTTCAGTGTTCCTGAGTAAACACAAAATAAATAGATAGGACTCTGGGTGATTTATAGAAATAATTGCCCCTGAAGAAGTATACATACATTTTGCAATCAGCAAACTGACAATGGTGCAAGTAAGAAAGATGACGGTATATACACTGCTACAGAAAGAGTCAGATAAATGAAAGACTGATGCACAGGGTTTTGTTGCTAATTAGATTCAGATTTAGACTTTTCATATTATTGAAGCTCTGAATTTGTTGACAGATTCAAGTAAAGAGCAGGTAAAGGATTACATAATTCAGTTTGTCGCCATTTGGGTCCATGCTGCTAGGACCAGATATGCCGTGGCAAAAACGAATAGAAAGAGAGCTGTCAGGGAATGTATGTTAATGACTGTTCAGCTACATATGCAGGAGAGCTGATTATTCTTAGTGTTAATAGTGTTAGATTTATGGACATCTTGGATTCCAATTCTACTGGACATGATGTTCTCAAGAAGGTAGGTGAAGTAAGTGGACTCAAGCTGACAGGTTTCGTTGTATAAATTGCACTACAACGTGAAAACTAGGGTGTGATTTGCAAAGAGGAATTCAAAACTTCCGTTCATATTTTTCTTTACTCACAATGGGATAAGTGTTCACATAACAAATATATAATCAAATACACGGGCTTCTAGAGATGCAAATATTGGCAATTGCATTGAGTTAATTTATTTGGAAAATGTTATGGAAATGTTGCCACATTTGCAACATTTTCACCAAATCACCATCTGGGGTACCAATCAGGTGAAAATGGTGGCGTTGCCAGATTTTCATGTTAATTTAACATAAATGCGAAGCCATGACACCTTGCACATTGCCTATGTGCCCCGCAAAAATTTGTCACCAAGCGTAGTACATTATTTGTCAAACTTTGCTGGTTTCAGAATTTTTAACATTTTTTTTTTACAGAAAAAAAAAACCATTTTGCACATCTCTACTGAGTACTGATATATATGTACTAGCTTTAAAACTGAGTTTTCTAATGTGATCTGTGAGAATTGAATTGTGACGTACAGTATATTGTGATTATACAAAGCATACACTTTAAAGAGGCAATCCAAACTGGTGTTATTTTTTTTTAAGTGAAACTTCTTTGGTGGCGGTGGAACCTAAAAAAAACTGACAGGGAAAACAACTAAAAATCTCCCCCGCCTCTCTCTCTCTTCTCCCCCTCTTTCTCTCTGCTCCCCCTCTTTCTCTCTGCTCTCCCTCTTTCTCTTTGCTCTCCCTCTCTCTCTCCCCCCTCTTGCACTCTCCCCCCTCTCGCTCTCTCCCCCCTCTCGCTCTCTCCCCCCTCTCGCTCTCTCCCCCCGTCTCTCTCCTCTTCCCTCTCTCTCCCCCCCTTACTGATACAACCCCTTTACAACTAGTCTCCCTTTACTGATACAACCCCTTTACTTAAACCCCCCCTTGCTGAAAACCCCCCTTTACTTATACCCCCCTTACTAATACCCCCCACACCACTGATCCCCCTCCCCCTTGTGAGTTAAACTTTCTTACTTTTTGTCACTCAAATGTTATTTTGATTAGTATGATTGCGATAGAATTAAATACCTTTTAGAGTGCAAAAATGCAAAGAAGTTTCACTTACAACGTGCGCGCTTGCCCCACCCTTCTTTTTATACATAGGATCAGCAGCGGATTTCCAAATCCGCCGCCCTTAGGCACTTACCTGTGTCTGTCGCCCTGCTTCCCCTTAGAATGCAGCGTCAAATGACGCCGCGGACATCACCAACGTGATATCGCACGGCGTCACGTTACCCTGGTAACACAATGTCATTATGTAATTTGTCATCGCACGGCGTCACGGTTACCATGGCAATGAGACGCTGTGTGACGTCGTTTGTGACTTCTGCGGTGTCATTTGATGCTCGATTTTAAAGGAGAAGCAGGGCAGCAGTACGGAGGCGGCCGGCACAGGTAAGTAAGTCTCTTCCCATTATGTCCGATAGGCTGAGAGTGCAACAAATGCAAATTTTAACACCTTACGCCTGGGCCTAATGGGAAGTTTGACACTCCATAGGATTAAAGAAGGGGGGTCTGCGGAGCTGAACCCCATCAATTTCAGCTCTGGGCACCTCCTGCTTCCAGAGAAACTTACCTCTGTAGGGAATGCCGGTAGCAGCTACAATGGTTCCCATAATGGCCGCTTTTCAAAAGGGCCAATAGGAAGCTGTGACATCATCCGGTACGGCATCCTATTGGCCCACATGACACAGGAGCTTTAAACTTGCAGGAGATACCGGCTCTCTGTTCAGAGGTAAGAATCTCTGGAAGCAGGGGGTCCCTGTAGCTGAGATCAATGGGGTTCATCTCCGGAGACCCCCAGCTTCAAACCGATAGAAAAAAAAATAGCTTGGATTGCTCCTTTAGTTCCTATAATCTGTAACATTTAATATATCTAATTTTTAGTTCAACAGTTAAAATAGTGAGATTGGGGTAATTTGTCACAAATTAGTGTAACCATTATAAATATCAAAACTAATAGGCAAGTAATTAAATATTATCAGTATCTAATATGGAGTTTCCAACTACGTAATGAGAAATATGGGGTATGAAGAACATGATTTTTGTTACATAAATTAGTACTAACCCAATTCTCCTATTACTTTGGGTATTTAGTGAAATATTTATTGCCTTGCAGTGGCTCTTTAGATGGACTTACTCACTTCTATGAGGGATAGTAAAACATTACTCACACGGGTTCTTCACTTAGCAGCACACGTAACTGTGTCAGTGTGCTATTAAAGACATTATAAAGGTAGCTTTTTAAAGAAACTGATATCACATGATTTCATGAATATATATTGGTCACTCGTTAAATCTGTATGTGCACCAGTAATGACCCATGGGATAAAGCCCCTTTGGAGAGACCCAGGGGCTTATCTCTTACAGACTGGGCATTACTAAGCCCCAATAAGTATTGGAGCTTGATCTGACTTTAGCTGCCATTGAATTGAATGGTAGTTAATGCAGAATTGAGCTCCAATGGCTCTTATTGGAGCTTAGGGAATCTTCCTCATACAATCCCCTGGAGGAGGATAGGATTGGGTATTTGTACTATTACATATTTTAAGCCTATATAATTACACATTATACTGGATTATGTGAAATCTGTTATGTGGTTATTAGGTAAAAAAAGATCAAAGAGGAAAAGGTTATGATTCAATTTTCATATTGCAAAGACTCTAACTCTAATGTTGTGGTGATCATTAAATTGTAGGGTTTGGTATAAAGACAAAGGCTGAGTCACACCTCACAAAAACAAGGTCTTGCACTTTATAAAGTATTACATTGATGGGTGTATGTTTGGCTCTGTGGTAAGCAAAGGAATACGATGTTGCTATGGTTTCCTAAGGCAGCAAAGACTTAAAAGAAAACTACATATGTACTGAAGGCATACCCAAAAGCAGGAGGACAGAGACCTATCCAAGTTAAGACAGAGCAGTGTTTCCCACTTTTCAAAATGGCTGAGCCGCTGATTGACCCACCTGTGCTGGAGCAGGGATATCCTTAAGACCTGAGCTGTTGGGGTTCCCTGAGGACTGGAGTTGCGAAATACTGAGACAGAGGAAGGCAGGAAATCCCATGTACAAAGGTCCAAACAGAAAGGAAAATAGCCAGGACAGGGAAGAAGGAGAACAAAGGTTTTTATTTAGGTATGTAAGCAAAATGAGAAAAAAACAACGGAAGAGTAATAATATGGAAGACAGAATATGGAGAGGAGAACAAAAGGAAAGCAGACATCAAAAATAATTATTTTTGCTCAGTCTTCAAAGAAGGAGGTGAACCAAAAATCAGAAATAAGAATACAAATGAGATGGATGTAGAGTCCAGTCCACTTACAGAGGAGAAATAAAGAATGGAACGTTCCAACCTGAGAGCGGACAAGCCAATGACGCGACATGGTGTGTAATGACTCTACATGGTGTGTAAGGACACTACATGGTGTGTAAGGACACTACATGGTGTGTATTCCCGGATATTACAAGAGCCAGGAAGAAGGTGCTTGTAACATCACTGAGAAACATATTCATCTGGTCCCTATTGACAATTGTAGTTCATAAACACTCAAGGAGGGTGGATATTACCGCTTCACATAACTACAGTAGATGTGGGCTTGTAATTACAGGCCAACTAACCTGACTTTAGTTGAATAGAAATAAATGGAAATGCAGCTAAAACAAAGAATTGTTGCATATTTAAGTCACTTCTACTGCCTACTTCCTTTGTTAATTACTTTTAGCTTAACCAAAGGGAAGAACTTTTTAAAATCAGATGTCCCCTATACATTGGTTTATACATGGTGGTCCATGGCTGGGGGTCTGGGAAAATCGCAGTGTTCTAAGTGGTATGATAACATCCCACTGATGTTACCAATATTGATTAGGTCAGTAGAAAAGACGTACTGTAGCTAACTACTATTTCTTTCTATGACGGCAAAAAATACAATTGTAATAACGCAGAACTATGGGGCTGATAAAGTAATGACTGGAAAATCATTGGTGCAGATTATGCTGCCCTTTCAACGCCTTTATTAACAAAATCCTGATATAGTGCACAGCATAGCCAACAGCAATACTGTATAGCATAATAATGAGTATAATCGTATTATAGTGCAGCATAAGCACTACAAGTGCATTTTTTTTACACTTAAAAGCTAAGCAGCATCAATAGTTATAATCTTTTACATTCGTTTGTCTTTTTACCCATCAAGATACGTTCAGCTTTCATACAAGTTGCTTATTTATTACCAACAGCGTTATGTCCACTTTAAATAAGAACAGTATATTAAATATCCTTAGTGGGCAAGCATGAAATTATAATCCAATATCACTAGTGCTTAATTGTGGGCTTGAGAGATATTTATGCAAAGTTATGGACCTGACATTAATTTAAAGTGCATTACAGTTCACTATTGCTGAGGAAGAAAATGAGCTCCTCAAAGCATTAAAGTTAATGGCATGGGTAGTAGTCTACTTATGGTTGATTATCCATGCATTTTAATTACACTAGACGCCACAACAGATTGGTAACATTTTGTTAATGAGTTCTGAACTCTTTTTAAAAGACCTACAGAAAAATCGTATGTTTCTAGGAGAACACGAACAATCAGAAATATAATTTAATGACTCAGTTTTTAATGTCTCAGTTCATTCCTAGTTCAAATAAGTGCATTGATAATTAATGTTTATTACAACAGACTTATTTAACAAAATGATGGCTTTTATAGTGTTTTGTGTCACTTAATATAAGGTATTTCTTCAAAATGAGTTGCTTTCAAGTATATCCCACCAAAAGAACATTAATAAATACATAACAATACTATGAATATCTATACAATAGGAGTACCCCTAGTTGAAAACAAAATACTAAGGTTAAGTCTTCCTGCTTTTAGATTCCCCTCTATATTGAACAATGCCTGAACGAAATGCATAGCGCACCCCTTGCGCAGAGAGGACTGAGGTATCTTCACCATCCATGGAGAAACCAATCCCCTTCAAAGTTCCAGCTTCCAGCACCTTACCTTCGTGCATCGCGCCAGCGGCGGCCATTTTCCGGAAGTGACATCACGAGCACGTGTGGAAAGAGAGGAGTGGAGAGTGGTTTCCAGAACGGTTCCTGCGTCCATACCCAGAGTGTCACAACACTTGCTTTTATTTGCTGTGTGTAAGTGTATTTTCACTTTCAGCATTATATAGTAAAAACTCTTTTGCACTATATATTTCTGTCTTCATTTGTTGGAGGAAAATCTGGTCCATTTACCTGCTGTTGGAGAACATGTTGCTGTTCGGTTGCAGTCAGGTCTTCCCCCAAATTGCCTGATTAATTTGGATAAAATGTGAGTGGTATTATCCCCAATTTTTTTTATTCATTTTGTACCCTACATTATTGCACTACAGTATATTCCCCTCTTTTCATTTTACCTGAGGATATTTGTGCTCCGTTATTTGTTCCTGCGTGTACCCATAGACACCCAGAAAGTCTTTTTTGGAGCTGCACTATCCTGTATTGTTGTAATTTTGACACTTTTATCACAATTGTGCACTACACATGTTTTTACTTAAAGTGTGATTTGTGCTTGTTTCTTTTCCGTTTGCTCACAGATTGTGTTCCGAATCAAATGGAAATATAATGGCCTTCTATAAAACATAACATTTTACCATGGCGAGTATTCCTTCGGAGGCTATAGACAAATGTCAGCCAGGTTGGTGTTTAAGGAAGTTGTTTTGTGTGTACTGTATATAGGCAGACCAAAGGAAAGCTGTTAACCTGCTTTTACATTTGGTTAGCTTTAGTCTTTTTTAACCCCCGCTCACAAGGCCTGGGACTGAGGATGTGGAGGCTCAAATTAAGAAGAGCAGAGTGACGAAGGTGGAAAAGGAACGGATGGGAGTCTCTGCTCTGACTAGCAACCAGACAATGCTTGAATATTTATAGGCAGTGGGAACCAAATGAAAGCTGCTGCCGCAGAAAGGACAATTTAATTTAACTTATCTTGCTACAAAATGCCTTGAACTGAAATGAATGAAGTCTTAAAATATAGACAAACTAATAATTCTACTAATGAGTTATGACAAGCTACTCAAACAAGTAACAATTAGAAACAATTTTCAGAAGTGAGGCTTTGCCTCTCGTTAATAATTATTCATATTAAGACATTAGAAGATTGACACTGGATATACAGTAGGCCGTCTTTATAGTTCCATGAAACTGTGTTGTTCAATTGTCCTCCATAAAAGTACATTTGAAAGTGTAATATTTTATTAGCCATCATGATGAACAGAAGAATAAAGCAGTTGTAGCTGTTTTAGGGGGTTTCCTTGGCTTTCACTTGAGAGAAATGATCACATAGGAAGAGATTTCCTTGAATACTGCTCTTGCAGGAAAGGGAAGAACCTATTTGATTTCTCCATGATAAAGTTCAGTACATTTTGGTGTTAAGAAGAGTTCTAATTGGCTTTGACCAGACTACTGTGGAGGAAGCAACAAAAGTATTATCCTGGAACCAGGGTCACGTGTGATGTGTGAATAGCTCCAGTTAGCTTTAACTCAGCCCCCTTTCCTAAGCACACCAAGTCCTGCTATATTTTGTTCACTTTATTGGGAAAGCATAAAACATGTACAGGCACTTGTGGATGGGATGTTGTGGTGAGAGAGTGCTTCTCTGTGGGTGCTTGATAATCAGGGGCAGGTTAAAAGGAAATGGCCTTGCCAAGAGGAGTATGAAGGGCACTCACTCAGCCAGAGTCAGGAATGAAAAGGAAGTGTGGGTATCTTGGTAACAGGAATAGTCTCAGGGACAGACTAACTGTCAGCAAGACAGGGGGGAGGGCAGAATAGCCCATTCTGAGAAGGATCTCAGAAGTTGCTATAGCAACTCACTGACTACAGGTATAGAGGCAGGGATCGCAACATTGTGTCTATCACACAGGCACTGTGTGTGTATTCAGAGCAAAATACATGCTGTGTGTGTGTGGGGGGGGGGGGGGGCGGTAGAACAGAAAGGAGCAGAAATAGATATTCCTGTTCCAGGACAAGTATACTGGTCGTTTTCACTCATGAATTATGCACTATTAAAAGTGTTTCATGACAAAATAAAAATACTTTTCTGCTTAGGGGCAACAAGAGATAAATAAATGCCTATTATCAATGAAATGCAAGATACCCCTAAACCAGGGGTGCACAAACTGTGGGGGGCATGGGACTTTGTAGGGGGGGCGTGGTGGTTGTACAGGCCCTGCGCTCTTCCCCAAGGCACGAAAATTAAATGCCGAGGGAGGTATGAGGCCTCTGCAACTTCTCTTACCTGCTCTCAGCCGGCTCTTCGACGCCGCATCGCCATGATAACGCGGCGTGAAATTACACTGCGGGGTCAAATGGCAATGCGTTGCCATGGCAACATGACATCACATGACGTTGTGACGTCATATGGTGCAGCTGAAGCCCGGTAGCAGGTAAGGAAGGGGGGGGCGTGAGCGGGGGGGAGCGCAGCCAGGGAGGGGCGCGGACTGAAAAGTTTGCGCACCCCTGTTCTGAACAGTTACGGTATGATACCTGTTTCTTCCCAGTTAGGTTATAGCTTCACAATTACCTTGGGGCACAAACACTTTAACCATTGTACAGTATTTACTCAGCTACAAAAGTTCTGCAATCTGCTATGTTTTTGGAGTATTCTGAAACCATCGATAGCTACAAGTAAATCTCCCGCCACCAATCTTTCGCTACCCGCACTGACAACCAATATTTGGTTAATAAGGAGTTACATTTTGAAAAGTTTATTTTGTGCAAAGTACAGTTTGAAATAGGATTCCACTATCAACCCTAGTGTAAGTAACTCACTAAGAGCAGAGTAAGTCGAGGATTTACTGAGATGAGTTAACATTTGAACCCAAGTTTCTACTAAATTAATCATTTCTTCGTATTGATATTGTTGAAGGGGTTAACTTGATTTACCTGGTATTTGTATTTTAGAGTGTACATTTTTGAGACAATCCACTTTCAAATGTATATTAAAGCACAGTAGCTGGTTTAAACTAAAACTACAATCAGCATTAGAGAAGGTTCAATTTTTTTATCGCATCTTTTGGTATGCATATTGTAGTGTAAAGAGTATGTATGGGAATTTTACATAGTTATGCATTTTATCTAAATAAAGTCTTGGGTTCACCTTTTATGTGATGGGTTCATAAAGGGAAACATTTATCAAATAGGGCTATCAACATTTTGCTTTGTGGTATGCAGTCTGAAACATTGCTGAAATAATTTATATGATCTGTAGGTGTACAGCAGGCCTGCCCAACTCGTAAAGGGAGAAGGGTCGAACTGTTTCAAGGAAAAAAAATTTGGGCCGCACGGGTTAAATCATCATCATCATCTCTCCTCCAGCACCTCTCATCATCATCCTCATATCTCCCCCAGAACCCCTCACTATCAACCTTTACGATACTCCCCATCTATCTCTCATACCCCCACTTCTCCCCGTCACCCACACAATACCCCCCTCCACATCAAACACACAATACCCCTCTCCACATCAAACACACAATACCCCCCTCCACATCAAACACACAATACCCCCTCCACATCCCCCCAGCCCATTCCAAGTCAGCAGCCCACCCCCAAGTAAGCATCCCATGTCAGCATCCCCCCCATGTCTTTCTTCCCTCAATATGACACTCTCTCCCCCTCCCCTAAATTACACTCTCTCCCCCTCCTCTCAATATGACTCTCTTCCCCTCCCCTCAATATAACACTCTCCCCTCCCCTCAATATGACACTCTCTCCCCCTCCCCTCAATATGACACTCTCTCCTCCTCCCCTCAATATGACACTTTCTCCCCCTCCCCTCAATATGACACTCTCTCCCCCTCCCCTCAATATGACACACTCATCCTCCCCTCAATACGACACTCTCTCCCCCTCCCCTCAATGACACACTCTCCCCCTCCCCTCAATATGACACACTCCCCCCTCCCCTCAATATGACACACTCTCCCCCTCCCCTCAATATGACACACTCTCCCCCTCCCCTCAATATGACACTCTCTCCCCCTCCCCTCAATATGACACACTCTCCCCCTCCCCTCAATATGACACTCTCTCCCCCTCCCCTCAATATGACACACTCTCCCCCTCCCCTCAATATGACACACTCTCCCCCTCCCCTCAATATGACACACTCTCCCCCTCAATATGAGACTCTCCCCCCCTCAATATGACACTCTCCCCCCTCAATATGACACTCTCCCCCTCCCCTCAATATGACACACTCTCCCCCTCCCCTCAATATGACTCTCTCCCCCTCCCCTCAATATGACACTCTCTCCCCCTCCCCTCAATATGACACTCTCCCCCTCCCCTCAATATGACACACTCTCCCCCTCCCCTCAATATGACACACTCTCCCTCCCCCCCTCAATATGACACACTCTCCCCCTCAATATGACACTCTCCCCCTCCCCTCAATATGACACACTCTCCCCCTCCCCTCAATATGACACACTCTCCCCCCCTCAATATGACACACTCTCCCCCTCAATATGACACTCTCCCCCTCCCCTCAATATGACACACTCTCCCCCTCCCCTCAATATGACACACTCTCCCCCTCCCCTCAATATGACACACTCTCCCCCTCCCCTCAATATGACACACTCTCCCCCTCCCCTCAATATGACACTCTCTCCCCCCTGCAACTCACATCACTCTCTCCTCCCCTGCACCTCACATTACTTCCCCCCCCTGCACCTCACATAACTTCCCTCCCTGCACCTCACATGTCAGCAGCCCCCCCTCACATGTCAGCAGCCCCCCCTCACATGTCAGCAGCCTCCCCCCTCACATGTTAGCAGCCCACCCCCCTCACATGTTAGCAGCCCACCCCCCTTCACATGTTAGCAGCCCACTCCCCTCACATGTCAGCAGCCCCCCCCCTCACATGTCAGCAGCCCACCCCCCCTCACATGTCAGCAGCCCACCCCCCTCACACCAGCCCGTTTTTCACCCCCCCCACAAGCCCGTTTTACACACACACATACACATACACACATACACACACACACACACACACACACACACACACACACACACACACACACACACACACACACACACACACACACACACACCCTCTTAGATCAGCACATCCTCTCCCCGGTACTAAGGCCCGCCCCCGGCATGCTCTGACCTCCCCGGCATCCTGCTATTGACAAAAATACTCATGGCTGCCGCATCCTCCTCATGCTGCTGCCCCCGCACACCGCAAAACCCGGGGGGGGGGGGGTGAATAATCGCCGCCATTTTTTTAAACTTTTATTTTTTAATTTATTGATTTAACTGGCGCCCAGCCGGAGTCATCGCGGGCCGCACAGAGAGGCCAGGCGGGGCGTATGTTGTGCAGGCCTGGTGTACAGTATAGCATTAAAACAATTAAACTGGAAACTGAGAGTTGACCAAAACAGTTACAGTACATTATGTGGAATTGACCAAGGAATTGTAAAACTTCTGATTACTGCAATACTTTTATATTGTGCATATTGCTGGAATGTTAGATAGCAGCATTTGACCAACTCCTTATAAAAATATCATTATATTGTTTAATGTTATTTTATGAAGAAGGGCCATTCTATAGTGTGTGTGGCCGCGCGCGCTGGCGTGTCTGTGTGAACGCGTGTGTACGTGACGCACGCTTTTTGTATGTATGCTGTGAGCGAGTGAGGTGCTGTATGTATGTGTGTGTGTTTAAATAAGTTTCGAAATAAATACTTTAATAATTTTTTTAATAACATTGTACACACATACAATACACACACATATACACACATTTCAGCCGCGCAAATTCTTTCTTATCTTCATCCTCTCCCCTGTCGGCCGGTTCCACGCTCACTGCCCTACGCGCGCTCGGCACCATTATAGAAAGGCTGACTAACCTCAGCCAACTAAAACTGCCGCAGTATAGAACTGGCCGAATATGTAGCCTGCACATAGTTTTGTGTAATGTCAACTGGTTTGTCACATTTCCAGATTGACTGTTCGTGATAACCTCTTATGAAATTAACATGCACAGAAATGTCTTGGATCCCACTGGGTTTATAGCTTCAGATTAAGTAGTGAAAATGGTAGCCTCGGTGAGTTAAATTGTGTTTATCAGTCACCAAGTTCTATTGTTGGGCTGTCTATTTTAGAGGAAAGAATGATTTAATTCATATCAAATCTATTCTCATATAATTTTACTGAATAATAAGATTATTCAGTCATACGTATTGAAAATTAAAACAGAACGTGCTAGACATTTGAAATGTAAGTTTCTTTTCCTGAACAATGAGTCATTGGTAGACAGGCTAACAATAATTTAGGTAAAGATTAAACTAAGAACCCCACTAACATGAAAAGCATTACAAAAATTAGGCAACAAAATGAAATTGAATTGAATGAATTTCAGGCTTCAAAACAGCTGATCAGAGAGAGTAGCAACTGTATTATAAATGTCTTTGCTTGGTCACACACCAGCAAGAGCACTCTTATTATACACGGGCTACATTTTCTATATTGAATTGCAATTTCTAGGATTGAGGCTTGCTCGTAATAACTAATTCATCAGATTTGTTTGCCGCTCTCCACCTTCCGTTCTCAGGGCACCTTGCATAAAAATGAGAGATAATATAAAAATAACTAAGTATCCAGCCAAAATAAAGAAAACCGAAAACAAAACGCATACAGTATTAAGCCGAAGTGATTTCCAAAACAATCAAGGCTTAAAGTCTCAGTCTGAATTTCCATAGCATGTAAATCAAAAGAAAGGGACACTCTAGGTAAGGTTTTTTTTTAACCTCTTCTTGGTAAAGGAACCCTATAATTATATTGTGAAATTCTGAGGAACCCCGACCCTCTCTAATAGCGCGTCTGAGATCAGATGCATTGTAAGGAACCCCAACCCTCTCTAATAGTGTGTCTGAGATCAGATGCATTGTAAGGAACCCCAACCCTCTCTAATAGTGTGTCTGAGATCAGATGCAGTGTAAGGAACCCCAACCCTTCTCTAATAGCGCGTCTGAGATCAGATGCATTGTAAGGAACCCCAACCGTCTCTAATAGCGCATCTGAGATCAGATGCATTGTAAGGAACCCCAACCCTCTCTAATAGTGTGTCTGAGATCAGATGCATTGTAAGGAACCCCAACCCTCTCTAATAGTGTGTCTGAGATCAGATGCAGTGTAAGGAACCCCAACCCTTCTCTAATAGCGCGTCTGAGATCAGATGCATTGTAAGGAACCCCAACCCTCTCTAATAGCGTATCTGAGATCAGATGCAGTGTAAGGAACCCCAACCCTTCTCTAATAGCGCGTCTGAGATCAGATGCATTGTAAGGAACCCCAACCGTCTCTAATAGCGCGTCTGAGATCAGATGCATTGTAAGGAACCCCAACCCTCTCTAATAGTGTGTCTGAGATCAGATGCATTGTAAGGAACCCCAACCCTCTCTAATAGTGTGTCTGAGATCAGATGCAGTGTAAGGAACCCCAACCCTTCTCTAATAGCGCGTCTGAGATCAGATGCATTGTAAGGAACCCCAACCCTCTCTAATAGCGTATCTGAGATCAGATGCAGTGTAAGGAACCCCTCAGTACTATAGTAGTACTGTTGTACTGGTGACCGGACGGCCATGCGGCATACTGCGGCCTAGGATCAGGCCACAGGACCTAGAGACATTCAGGTGAGACACTCCAGCTGGAGCTCCCCCCACAAGGCAGATCAGGATACTTAGGAGGGAGGGGATTTGTGTTGGAGCTCCCGCTGCTTGGGACACGCTTCAACCCATCGTGACAAGTAGCACGTGGGTATTTGAGCACCCAGACAGGTACCCAACCAGGGGTATTGGTGCCACGGAACCCTCACTACTTTGGGGGGGATAACTGCCAAGTGTGGGGTCATTGGGGTTATCTGTGGGTACAGTTACTGTGTGTCATATGTGTGTAGTGTTATGTATAGTAAACCTTATTTATATATTTGGTGTGGTGTATTACTATTTCTGTGTGTTGGTTCCTGTGAGGGGCTATCCTGCCAACGCTGGGATCCCTCATAGGTGGAGGCGCTGCACTACAAGGAGAAAGAGCTCACCCAGACTCCCTGCGGTGGAGGCTTAGGCCTTCTGTGAGCAAACAGGTATAGCAGCACACGTTGTTTCCCTTAGGCATAGGGAAAGCGGGATACATAAGGTGCCCCAACCCTCTCTAATAGCGCGTCTGAGATCAGATGCATTGTAAGGAACCCCAACCCTCTCTAATAGCACGTCTGAGATCAGATGCATTGTAAGGAACCCCAACCCTCTCTAATAGAGCGCCTGAGATCAGATACATTGTAAGGAACCCCAACCCTCTCTAATAGCGCGTCTGCGATCAGATGCATTGTAAATTCTTCTGTATTTGTACTATTTTCAAATTACCTGAAAATGACAGGAAACCCTTTCAGGATGCCCAGGGAATCAAGGGATGTTGAAAAACACTGCTCTAGGTAAAGCTGGGCAGACAGGACTCACGCTGTGCGCTCTGCTGTGGCCTGTTTAGAGCTGTGCGCTCTGCTGCGGTCTGTTCAGACACGTGTGCTCTGCTGTTGCACTCAGATCTTCTCTGAGGTGTTTTTTTCCTGTCAGGACTTTTTGTTGTTGCTAGGGTTGGTGGTCTTTTTTCCCCACTCATTTGTACTGACATAGAAGGGATGTAGAGAGATAAGTGGAATTATTTCCACCATTCATTCCATTTCTTCTAGTCCTTCCATTCCAGAAAAACATTACCTTTCTAGTGCATTGTGTGTTTTTATTTGTCTGTATTATGCCAGTTTTTTCATGTGTTGCTGGGCTGGACAGATACTCTCTGAGGAGGAATGTAAGGAGCCGTGTAAGGACTGATAGAGCTTGATTCGTTTAAAGTTTTATTCTACCCCCAACTGGGTAGGGTTTTATTCCCCATTCTTTTATGTGGGTCTGAAAGAAAATGAATACATGGTGTGAATGATTCCACTTTGTCCTCATGAGAAAAGATTACTAAAGGAAGAATACTTGACTGTCCTGTTTTATAGAACTGGCTATCCATTTTTATTACATTTGCATTGATGAAACATATTCCGGTCTTCTCAAACTGTTCTGGAAATGCAGATCCTTCATATCTAAACACAGAACTGTAAACTTGAATGCTGCATAAAGTGCACTGGATCATGACAAGCTAACCTACTGTATGTGCTACTCCGTCTTTATCTCACGCTTCCAGTTCCAGATCGCACCATGACCTTAATTTCATGCTGTCTGCCTCTGTTCTGCTTTGTACACAGGGATGATAAGACATCTTCAGCAAATGGATGCATCATGTTTACACAACAGTTGAATTATTTCAGAAGCATTCATTTATCAAAAAGTGCACTGCCATAAAACTTTAACTCAGAGGTTGGTTATTGTAAACCACTCCTACATTTTCTGTGTCTTGAACCTTATTTTTAAAACTATGCCTGTGAAGATGTTACAATCTATTTTTCTATATTGATTACTTCAACCTTTTGGTACAGTTCTTTATCAATAACATTACATAGACTGTTTAGTTATTAAAATTTCTAGAGATGGGCAATGTTTTTTTTGGCGGATTTGGATCTGCCTGTCCCAGATCAGCTAGTTCCCTTTGTCCACGAATTTCCGCGGATCAGTTTCAGAAAGGGCGATCTGCTTTTTTGTTTTGTTTTTTTCCATCACTGACAATACTTGGTCAGATTGTTAAAAAAAAAAACCCCACTCAGATTATATCCGTGGGAGTGGTATCTCTCTCTCTCTCCCCCTCTCCATGGTTTAATCCATGTGTCCATGGATCAGATTCCACAATCCGTGAATTTACATCACACAATGGATTTTTAATGGAAAGCCCGGGAAAATTCCGGGGAACTGATTTTGACAGTTGCGCCGATCCCTAATCATTTCCAACATTTATATACATTTACTTATGTAGCCATGTGTCCCTGGCTATATATTCCTGACCCTGACATAAATCCTGGTAAGGAGCAGGCAATGTTAGGCTTAAATTCCTCTCACATGGGCTGGCATGTGAGTCTCCCCACTGGGAAGTTATTTTGTTGCGGTTTCCAGGTGCTAGTCTGAAAACCGTTGGCGCATGTGCCATTGGGTTGAGGTGGGGTTTTCTCACTTAAGTGGTTCAGTGTTGCTGCCCAGTTACTGGAGCTTAGCAGGGGGAACCTCCCCTGGTATAAAAGATGGCTCCATACCAAATTTCGTAGGAGTTCGGAAGTTCCCGGTGCAGCCTGCTCCTTAGGGAGTAGGCATGGTTCCACCTCACCTTATCAGGGGGTGAGGGAGTTAAGACTAGCACAGGTGACTCAAGCTCCTGGAAGACCTAGTCCAGGGAAATGGTCCTGCGAGCAGAGTTCTGACCATGGAAAGAGATGCAAGCTGCGAGGGGTATGCTGCTCTTTGAAGAACCATGAGAATGCACCTTTCTTGCAAGAGAAGGATAATTGTATGAACTGGTTCACCAATAAAGAGGTTGTATTGTTCCTGGCCTGGGACTACCTTTATTCTAAGTTGTTCCTGTGGGGAAACCACCCTGAAAACCTGTCCTGTCTCCATCGCGGAGACTCAGTCCTCCTGAGAACCAGCAGATGAGCACCATAACATCATAGTAACCTACAAATATCCCTTGGGGGGGGGGGGGGGGTTAAGGGGGTAGGGGTGTTACACTTACATTTCCAAACTGGAGTGTAAAACTAAAAGACACTTTTCTAAAATAACCTGGAATTAGTAGGTTTCTTCATGGGGTATTTACAACAAGTGGAAAAGACTTGTTACAGTATGTAAGCGGAGGAACAGTATAGGGTATTATGGAAATGATTGAATGAAAAAATATATTACATTACTTGCTAGATAATACTGTATACAAATTCAATGTATTTTATTTACAATATTTGGGGGGGTTGTATTTTTTTTTGTATGTATTTGGGGGTGGGAAGTTTTTTGCATTGGGGTGGGAGTTTTTGGTATATATTTTGTGGGGGGAATCGTGTGAGGGGGAGAGAGTGAGTGAGAGTGGGGTCATTGATGGAGAGGGGGGTCAGAGGAGAAAGGGGGTGAGTGAGGAAAAGAGGGAGTAAGAGTGAGACGCAGGGGAGCGAAATACATGTGAGATGGGGGGATTGAGTGAGAGTGGGGTAATTGAGGGAGGGAGAGTGAGAGGTGAGACGGAGGAGAGGGAAAGAAATACTGTACATGGGAAGAGGGAGGGAAAAAGAGGGGGCTCGCGAGGTGTGAAATGGGGCTCGCGACACTGCCGATGGGGGAGGAGGGGGGGAGCCCGGTCAGAACTGGAGTCCTGGACCCCGGATATCTGTCAGCAGCCCTGGTTACATATATAAACACACACATTAATACAACTAATTGTATACAAGTGTTTTGGGGTGATTGCTCTATGGGGTCGATATTACAGATAACATGTTCATGTCATGTGCGTTCTCTCTTTACTGTACAGTCCGCACTAATCTGCTTTTACTATTGGTTTCCTATGAACGTGTTCTGCAGCATTAAGATACAGTATGCTGCACATTGCAATGCCATCTGCTGTACGACAGGCTAATTAGGTGACTTGCTTCCTCCTAGCACCAAATATTAACAACTAGCTGAGAGACCCGGCGTTGCCCGGGATGTAAATGCGTAATAGGTAGTATTATTTATAAATCGTGGAACAATAGATGACTATTTGTTGTAAAGGTTTCATAATAATGTTGAAAAGAAAGATGGAAGAAAATGTAATACGATGTTGTAAAAAAATGGTTTATTGTAAACACACCACAGTACAATGTATATTTTGGTGACATAAGTGATGTGAAAATGTGAGGCGTGTGTCTTCCTAGGGTGTGAGGCGGCGGATGGGAGTTCAGTACGGGTGGCGCGTGGGTAGTGAGTGCTGGCTGTGGGTTGGGGTCCTGCTAGGGTGTGAGGCGGCGGGTGTGTGGCGAGTGCGGGTGACAGCTGGTCAGTGATATTGTTGCGTAGGGGCAGGATGCGGCAGGTGTGTGTCGAGTGTGTGGGTTGTCTGTTGAATGCGTGCGGCGGGTGGGGGGAGGTGGGAGGTGGTGTGAAGGGGGAGGAGGGGGGAGGTGGTGTGAAGGGGGAGGAGGGGGAGGTGGCGTGAAGGGGGAGGAGGCGTGAAGGGGGAGGAGGTGGGAAGGGGAGGTGGGAAGGGGAAGGGGGGGTGGAGGCGGTGGGAAGGGGGGGGGAGAGGCGGTGGGAAGGGGGGGGAGGCGGTGGGAAGGTGGGGGAGGCGGTGGGAAGGGGGGGAGGCGGTGGGAAGGGGGGGCTGAGGCGGTGGGAAGGGGGGGCTGAGGCGGTGGGAAGGGGGGGCTGAGGCGGTGGGAAGGGGGGGGCTGAGGCGGTGGGAAGGGGGGGGGGAGGCGGTGGGAAGGGGGGGGGAGGCGGTGGGAAGGGGGGGGAGGCGGTGGGAAGGGGGGGGGGAGGCGGTGGGAAGGGGGGGGAGGCGGTGGGAAGGGGGGTGGAGGCGGTGGGAAGGGGGTGGAGGCGGTGGGAAGGGGGGGGAGGCGGTGGGAAGTGGGGGAGGCGGTGGGAAGGGGGGGGAGGCGGTGGGAAGGGGGGGGAGGCGGTGGGAAGGGGGGGGAGGCGGTGGGAAGGGGGGGGAGGCGCTGGGAAGGGGGGGGAGGCGGTGGGAAGGGGGGGGAGGCGGTGGGAAGAGGGGGGAGGCGGTGGGAAGGGGAGGTGAAGGGGGGTGGAGGGGAGGTGAAGGGGGTGTGGAGGGGAGCTGAAGGGGGTGTGGAGGGGAGGTGAAGGTGGTGTGGAGGGGAGGTGGAGGGGGGGTGGCGGGGAGGTGAAGGGGGGGGGGGGGTGGCGGGGAGGTGAAGGGGGGGGGGGGTGGCGGGGAGGTGAAGGGGGGGGGTGGCGGGGAGGTGAAGGGGGGGTGGCGGGGTGGTGAAGGGGGGGGGTGGCGGGGAGGTGAAGGGGGGGTGGCGGGGAGGTGAAGGGGGGGTGGCGGGGAGGTGAAGGGGGGGGGGGTGGCGGGGAGGTGAAGGGGGGGGGGTGGCGGGGAGGTGAAGGGGGGGGTGGCGTGCAGGTGAAGGGGGGGGGGGTGGCAGGGAGGTGAAGGGGGTGTGGAGTGGAGGTGAAGGGGGGGGTGGAGTGGAGGTGAAGGGTAGGTGAGGGGGGGGTGGAGGGGAGGTGAAGGGGAGGTGAAGGGGGTGGAGGGGGAGGTGAAGGGGGGGTGGAGGGGAGGTGAAGGGGGGGTGGCGGGGAGGTGAAGGGGGGGGGCGGGGAGGTGAAGGGGGGGGTGGCGGGGAGGTGAAGGGGGGGTGGCGGGGAGGTGAAGGGGGGGTGGCGGGGAGGTGAAGGGGGGTGGAGGGGAGGTGAAGGGGGGTGGAGGGGAGGTGAAGGGGGGTGGAGGGGAGGTGAAGGGGAGGTGGAGGGGAGGTGAAGGGGGGGTGGAGGGCAGGTGAAGGGGGGTGGAGGGCAGGTGAAGGGGGGTGGAGGGGAGGTGAAGCGGGGTGGAGGGGAGGTGAAGCGGGGTGGAGGGGAGGTGAAGCGGGGTGGAGGGGAGGTGAAGCGGGGTGGAGGGGAGGTGAAGGAGGGTGGAGGGGAGGTGGAGGGGAGGTGAAGGGGATGTGGAAGGGAGGGGAAGTGGAGTGAGGGGAGGTGAGGGGTGGGTGAGGGGAGGTGAAGGGGGGTGAGGGGAGGTGAAGGGAGGTGAGGGGTGGGTGAGGGGAGGTGAGGGGTGGGTGAGGGGAGGTGAGGGGTGGGTGAGGGGAGGTGAAGGCCGCTCACTCACCCGTCCGGCAGGTCCCACGTGGATCTGAGGCGGGAGGCAGCGTGTTGTGGCCGCTCCCCCGCTGTGTCCCGGGCGCTCGCTCGTTCCGCTTCCCCGCTGACTGTAGCGGTGCCTGGGGGGGGGGGGGTATCGGGGAGACACTGACACTGGAGGGGAGGTGAAGGGGGGGAGGGGAGGTGAAGGGGGGGGGGTGGAGGGGAGGTGTGGAGGGGAGGTGAAGGGGGGGGTGGAGGGGGGGGTGGAGGGGGGGGTGGAGGGGAGGTGAAGGGGGGGGTGGAGGGGAGGTGAAGGGGGGGGTGGAGGGGAGGTGAAGGGGGGGTGGAAGTGATGCCAGGGTACTGCCTGAGATATGTTTGACCAAAGATTTCTGAGTTATAGCGTGACTATTCCTGCATACTGTATTTATTTTAAGCTTCCTTAACCCTTTTACTGACGGAAGGCCAGTATGGTAAACCACTGAACAAAAGCACTGTGTACAGTAATTCTTCACAGATGTAGAAGTCGTGAGATTTGTTTATGAGCTTAAAAGTAATACTCAATGCATATCTAGAGGACACTAAACCAGCACCTTCTGCGCCTTAGTGCGACATACAGTATAGAAGATGAAATAGGAACATCAAATAATACCCATTATGGTACTGTGCAACGATTATTCACTAAGGTATTCATTAGTTAAAGATTTCTTTAGGCACTTCACTTGTAGCTACAGAAATCCCAGCACACTACCCTCTTGGGATTTGCACACAGAAAGGCAAATTGTAGTTCAGAATCCATTTGAGGTGAATAGATTTTTTTTTACCCAAAATGGGTTCTGTTTGAATTTACTCTTTGGTGTCTGTCTTTAAATAGATGATGCTACTCACATAACTGTTGGATGCAACGATATAGCATCAATGACATCCTTTTTTTAGTATGTTGATATCCTGTAGCAAAGGGGTAATCCACTCTAAGCAAAATAATAATAATTGGACTATTAGCCACACATATCAAGGATGGAAGTGACTACTCTGCCCCAGAATTAACAAGTAAAAACCAAAACATTTAGTCACAGCGCTCCTGGTACACAATTTGTAAAACATCATATTTTCACTATTATGACATAAAAAAAAATATTTACCACCAAAAATGGAAAATATTGCTCCAATAGGACGAATTGAAGGGTCATTCTTATCCCAGGCACCAGTCTGTCTGTTTAATCCTTTGTGTTATCTCTGTATTTATACATTTTTTCACAGTTTTTGCTATGGATTCTTATGATGTTCCAATTTTCGGGGCTAAATATTTTTGTTGATAATAAAGAAGATGTTTTAAGAATTGTGCACCAGGAGTACAGACAGATGAAACTGTGTCGCAGAATTTTTTTGTGAGTAAATTGTGAGTTCTGTTCCCCCTTGTATCTTTCTTTATTAACAAGTAAAGACATACAGATGTAGCAGGCTTCAGTGTTTTTTTTTTGGTTGGGTAAAGTGTGAAATTCTGCTCCAACACTGAAGCCAATGGAAACTATTCTGCATTGCAGCTGGGGGAACAATGAAGCCTGAATAAAGGGTTATTTGTAGAGATGGGCTAATTTTTGGGGTTCCTTTGGTCCGCGGATTTCTGTGGATCAATCTCAAAAAGGGCGATTCGCCTTTTCTGGATTTTTTTTATCATTGACAATCCAATCCGCACGCAGATCGCTGAATCTGCAGATTGGGTTCTTAATCCACCAGCGGGTTGCGGAATCCACGGATTGGTAAAATCCACCCATGGATTTTGATTAATCCGCACAGATTTTGACAGTTTCACCCATCTCTAGTTATTTGTCAAGGACTCCTGGCTGCTAAACATGGACAAAACTAGTGCAATAACATTTTTGATGGGATTACTTTTCTCTATATAACACTCATAATCTGAACCAATATACTGCAAGCAATTTAACAACCAAAGTAGAAGATCAAACTCAATATAGCCACTTACATATCAACTTTCTAGTACTATCTGGTAATGATCAAACGTCTGTCTTACAGGCTCACACAGGCAGCGGGTGACATGAGGATGTATGAAGCGTTAAGCAGCAGCTCAGTTAATGCTGGGCACAAAATGTTGCACAAGGGACGTCTTACTGAGATCAGATAAAGTGTAGCAAGCTCACAGTTCAGTAAGGATGTCAACAGCAGCTCAGAGTTAGAGGTGTACAGGTACAGATGTAGCGAGACTTACAGTACAGATAGTGCTGCTGTGGTCACACTGCGGGGTGGGGTCATTATTCCGGTTCGGACCCTCAAGCAGCAATAAGCCTCCGGCACTGGGATAGATGCGATCATGGGCCAGCAGCTTGTCCAAAATTCAGAAAACAGTCAGTCTTGCTAAATCTGTAACTTAATGCGTGCGGCATCAGCAAAAGAAAAATCCTTTAACCAGTGGCTACCAGTGGCTAGCAGGACCCTATAACCAGTTACAACTGACATTCAGTGGGTTTCAGTAGCCTATTAAGGGGCACTTATACTGAGGCCCCTACTTAATTGGAGATACCTGATGCATTCCCTCATAATTAATGGGCCCACATCTTTGTAGAAAAGAAATAGCATAATATGACTGAGATTCAGGGCCGCTGTCAGATTTCCTGGGGGCCCAGGACTTGAGTTTCAACTGACCCCGCCCCATGACGGTGGTTTTCCGAGACCCCCCATTTTACATCTCCTCTATTCCCCCTTCTCCCAATGTATTTCTCTCCCCCATCTCACTCTTACCCCCTTCTCTTCCTCACTGACTCTCCCCCTCACCCCTCTCTCTTCCTCTCTCCCTCTCCTCCCTTTGCTAACCCTCAATTACTTAACTCTCACTCAATCCACCCCTCTCACATTCATTCCCTCCTCGCCCCCTTAGCCACACACACACACACACACACACACACACACACACACACACACACACACACACACACACACACACACACACACACACACACACACACACACACACACACACACACACACACACACACACACACACACAGAATTCCCCACACACACTTCCCCCCACAATAATCTACTCCCCCCCCCCCCCCACTCATGGGTAATAAAGACCCACTATAGATCAATAAGAGACATGACCATATGTATTATGCAGTGCTAAACCACAAGGCATTTTATTGTTCTCTGAAGTGAGTGTGAAAGCGAATGGGTCACAAGGTGCCTTAAGAATGAGTACTCCTTGGTAATCTGGCCCACAGTAAGTGCACGTGAGTAGAAGTGTGTAGAAGAATGATATATAAATGTATTTTTTTGCTGCTTCATAAACTTGCAGCATTTTTAATGTTTCTCTATTGACCAGAATGACAGTTACAAATATGATTTGCTGTGCACCATAAATTAATGGGTTATGATGCCTTCCCAGTCCCTGACATTGTTTGATCTCGGGCAGATGTGTCATAATTAAGATTGCTGCATTCAATTGTAGTACATGATGAGATGACAAAGTAGAGGGAGGTTGAATTATGGGATATTTAACATATTTTTTAACCTATTAAATTATCCAACTGTTATCTCTCACTCATGTGTTGGATGTTGTAAGTGTTACAGGGAAGTTATTTCCTGTAATACAGTATTATATTTTTAATCTCTTCATTTATGTAAGCAGATATTACGATCTAAATGAACATGAAAACATGGATGGCAGATGCATTTTGCAGAGGAGAATTCTATTGGGGATTAGGAGAGCACATCTTCAAGACATTCCTAGTTTGCCGCATACAGTATGCAGGTTACATGATTGCAGGGCATTTATAAAAGTGAAACTGCACACAGAATCAATGAATGATTATTATATAGCAGCTAAGGCATTTCATTTTCAGGATTTGGTGTACAGACTGCAACAAGAAGAGCAGTATTGCTAATTGGCAATCAGCTGCGGAGGTCTTTAGGAGAATACGCAAATACTATTGTCCAATGTTATTTTATCCAAGGACTGATTTTGCAGGTATATGATGTTAACTGGAGAGAGCAGTCTGTAATTTAGTTTCAGTACACTACTTGTGTGGCACATGCTACACAGTTACATAGTAGATGAGGCTGAAAAAAGACATACGTCCATCAAGTACAACCTACTGCACCGACACACTTTATTCGAGCAAATACCCAGTATGTACCTGGCAGATACCTGGAATGCGCCACTCCTCACCTCTGACAAGCCCCGTTGCCTTTGCCTTCCCAGCCTGGGTTCATGCCTGGCTGATGGGCGGCTGATCTGTTAAATGATAATGATTAGGATTTAATAGGCTGCAATGCTTCGCGTGTCTACCAGATGTCATAAATTCATGTATTGTAATGCAGTATATATATATATACTGTGCAGTATTGCAGCCAGTGGGAATAAAATGCTTCAATCCCTGCTTGGAAAATAACTCAATGCACTCGGGCAGAAAACAGTCACAAACCTCAATACACCCGGGTATACCCGAATTCGTGGGACTAGCCAAGCTCGAATAAAGTGTGTCGCCAGTGTATGCTAAATTTAGATGACAGATACCTTATCCTATATCTGTACTTACAGTATATTGATCCAGAGGAAGGCAAACAAAAAAACCCAGTGAAATATCATCTAATGATACAGTGTGTATCATAAGGGAAAAATGTAATTCTTTTCTGACGCCAAGAAATGGCAATCAGATTACTCCCTGGATTAACATCCTTCCCATGTTTACTTATTTGGTATATACATTTCCTTTCTAAAAAGATGTCCAACATTTTTTTGAACATATCTATTGTTACTGCCATCACAGTCTCCATGGGTAATGAATCCCACATTGTAGCTGCTCTTACTGTAAATAACCCTTTCCATTGTTGCTGGTGAAATCTCCTTTCCTCCAATCTTAATGGATGACCCTGTGTCCTTTGTACTTCCCTTGTGATGAGTAGTTCTTTTGAAAGCTCCTTGTACTGTCCCCGAATATATTTGTATATAGTTATCATATCCCCTCTTACACTGTCTCCCTTCATTTTATTTTAGCCTATTTCTCAACATGAGAATAATCTTCCAGCCCCTGAAGCACACAGCAAGTTACTATATGTTACATTACATAGCATACTAAAACTAACAGGCGTAGATACCAATGGTCACTATTCTGTACCTGCATATGTAATCATATAAGAGTATGTGGCTGAACAGTGTGAATTGGATGGATAAATGACTTTAGCTAGCCAGATCTATGGTGGGGGTAAAGTCAAATCAACTCCTTGATAAAGTGTCTCACAGCACGAAACGCGTAGGAGTACTGTACCCTCCACCGTTTTTTAATGCAGCTTGAATAAATCATATTTTTATTGCCACATGACCTGCTCTTTGTTGCTGTGCACCACACACTACATTTTGGATATACTATGGTGGGGGTACTTTCATTGCTTGATGTTACATGTAGCAGATGCAGAGTAGAGAAAGATTATCATGACACAACTTTTTATATGGAAAGCTTAGGTAGAATTGTGTATTATTATTCACTAATGACTGACCTCATAGTCCTTCAAGGCTTGCAGAGCCAGCTGTTAGAGAGGAAAATCAAAGATAAACTCAATAATCCCTTATAGACTAAATGAACCCAGAAGATGAAATCCAAGGTTAAAGACTGTTTCCTGTAATTTCATTATATTAATATAATTACAGATGGGCACAAAAATATGATCAAAAATGAATATTCTAAACATTTATGAAAAATGGAGCACTGATTTTAGCAATACCTGTGCAGATCAAAGAATATGTTAAAGATGGGTGAGCTCAGGAGTGCAAAATCTGAGTTCCCCCAAACTCCCGCTCTCCGAGCCGAATGCGGCTTGGATCCATGGCCCCAAATCCAAAGCAGAGACAAATAAAAACATTGTTTGTGCCACTACCCGCTTCCATGGTCACCCACTCTCGTCCTCATTTCACCCACTTCCAACCATGTTGCACACTCCCCCCCCCATATCTTGCCCCCACACTTTCTACATTTCTCACTGGTCATTCTACCCCCATGTCACTCTATCCCCCCAGGTCACACTCTCCCCCCTCCCTTGTAACTCTACCCCCGCCCCCAGTTCACACTCTCTCCCCTCCTGCAGTCACTCTCTCCCTCCCCCCCCTCACAGTTCTCTTTCCCACAGAGAAAGTGCGCACCCTGGGAATGTTTATAAAAACATGAGTAGTAAAATCTTTGCATTCATCTTCTTCTCTTATTGTCTTTACAACTGAACGTACTGCCCTGAGCGGGAGATCTGCAAACTTACCACAGTTCTCTTCGCTTACAGTTTCATCGAACTTCTCAAAAAAGTTAGAGCATTCAAAAATATTTACTCAAAACCTTTACCTTAAAATTTCAGTCAAAGTGTGAATTTCACCAGATAAAAAAGTACCCTGAAATATGGGTTTTGCTAGAGAGAGATATTTCTGGGCACTTTTTCGTCAGGTGAAATTCAAAGTTCGATCGAAAGTTCTACAGTATTTAGCATTAAAAAAAAAAAAGAGAAATTGGTCGAATTCCAGAGAAGCTACTGTGCTTTACACTGTATTTGCCGTCAGGTGAAAACTTCGCATATCTCCACCCTTAAACATAAATAGCCTTTATGAAACATAGACATAAGAACTTCAGGTGTTACTGATGCAGCGGCCGTTATTCCAACACACCACGGCGCCGATTTTGAGTTCTCTGCTTTTCCCCACGCAGCTTGAACGCGGCCAATCCCCCAGGCACCCGCGCTTATCGCGGATGTTTTGTTTGAATTTCATGGATTCTGTTTCTTCGTTTGCAATAAAATGGATGAATTGTAATGTGTACAGTACTGTGCTACTGTGCTACTGTGTCAATTTCATGTTTTTAAAAGCCAGAACACTAAAATTCATTTTTCTGCACTCGCCGCGCTCGCATCTTAGTGCGGGGAGGCTGGAATTCATCCCGCGGTTTCAAACCGGGATTCCGATGTACATGACGCGTGAAGTGTTCGAATAACGGCCGCTGCATCAGTACACTGTATGACTCAGTCTAATATCACATTTTGCAACAAGTAGTATAGGACATAGAAGCACAGCAAACAATTCCAGCATGAAAATGATAAGTTGAGGGCAACTCCAGGTTAAAATGAAAAAGCTTTATTAAATCAGCTCACAATGGAAAGAAAGTGAAAGAAAGGCACCAACGCGTTTCATCCAGTAGAAATTCCCGCTGGAATTTTTTGCTGTGCTCCTACGTCCTATACTACTTGTTGCTGCTTTCACTGTGGAGGATTGCACGCCCTGGAACACTGGATCTACTGCAGACACATTTATGGGCAGGTAATGGGCAATAGCCCCTATATACTTACCCAGCCTTACTACTGGTGATTACTTTAACTAGTGGGGGTCAATGTACATAGGCCATTGGTTGTGGTTGTCAAGTGGACATCACTAGGTCTTAAATACCCCATATACACTTATGGACTTCAAGCTATTATGGACAGTTCCAGTGTCTTCATTAATGTCTATACTATATATGTCTGATATATCATCTTGAGTACACACCTACATGTGAGCACCATTTTCTCCAAATTCTAATACCACATTTTGCCCTTATGTTCTGGACTACCATGTGATTCATATAGTCACTGCTCAAGCCGTGTGTATATATATATATATATATATATATATACACATATATATACATATATATATATATATATATATATATATATACATATATAGATTTATTTAGTTCTCTCCTTAATTTGCTTTTATTCCAATGAACAATTAAAGTTATATTTTATTTCCATTCAGCTGTGGTTCTTGAGTGCATCATATGGAGAACCCCTTTCTGTAAATACTGTATAAACGAGACTAAACACAAGGAAAGATACAATACAGGATGGGACGGTACTGTAGCTATTAAATGCCGGACAGGTTGTGGTTCATGAATTAAATGCTTTGGAAAACAGGTAGGTCTCGAGCCTGTTTTTATAGATTTCCATAGAGGGGGAGAAGAAAAAGTAATTAATCAAATGGTTACAGTTGGTGCAAAAAATTGCTGTAGATTTATGAAATAAAATACGAAATCCCATTGCTTTCAATGGGAATTGGTGTCTCTAATAGGTGTCTTTGCTGTTTTGCCTTACTTTTTTTGGGGTTGGAAACATTTACAAATATCCCCATTTACTATACATTGTAGAGGCAAATAGCAAAGCACTATGGGTGTGAAAGGAAAAGAGATGACCATATGGGGGACATTCTACTACAGGCAACTTTCAAATGTATATGGATTTTTTTAACAAAAGAAAGCTGGCTGAATAATATATCCAAGAAGTTGGACTTGAACTGTGTATTGTGTTACCTTTCTATTTTAGACAATTAAACCAGGATACAGGAGTAATGGACCTCTAAATGTGTTAAAAAGGCAGAATGGCATTAAACAAATCATTCTTTTTAACAACTGAGAAATATTCCCCTTCGCTGTTCTTGTAGAGTTCTTTGACTGACTTCCTAATGACTTAATTTCTCATTTTGCCATCTGCAAAGATTGTGTACTAATTACACTTAATGGGCTGTGAGCTATTGAAATATTAACTCATTTGCGCTTTTTAAACCAAACCAATTTACTAATATATGATGGGAAGGGGAACTGGTAAATCAATTCTGATACATTTAAAATCCACTTAAAAACTTAATAGAGACTAAAATACATTGGTCCTCATTCAATATGCATTTCTACTGTAATAATATAATGAAAGAAACCTGTTACTAGTTCAGGTCTTGCACTCAAAAGGGTATGAATTTGCATTGAATTGGGATGATTGTGATATATTTTCTAATTAAATTAGAACTTCTTTACAAAGCATATCCATATATCATGTGTTTCTTTCACAATTATAGATCCATTTTGTAATCTCTGCATCATTCATATGAAATAATCTAAAGAAGTTCTTTATTACTAAACCTACAGTACATCCATTCCCCGCTGCTGTGCAGCTACCTTAGTGAATGTTTTATACTTAAGTTTAGACATTAATACATGACCATATTGATGAAATGGTTATCACCCTATTCTCTAACTAATCATGGCGACTTGTGCTAATGAATTTTGAACTGTGAGGCACGATCTGCTAGGAACCCTTTACAAACTCACATGATCATTCCAAAAGCACAGTCATTCAAAAGCATGAGCCACTTATTGTGTTTCTAGACCCCAAAGACCTTGCTGCCAACATTGCTGTTATTTGGCTTCCTATTATCTGTGTGTGTTGATGGGTTCTGCAGGATGTATATTTACATTCTCTTCTCAATTCTAATAACTTCGCTTGGCAGATAATTGGAGCTTGCATTATTTAGAAGCTTTGAAAAAGCAGAGATATTCCCTATCACATCAACAATTCTAATCATACTTATCTAGCTCCCTTTCTCCCAGCCAAACGGGCCACTCTTGGTGTAGGCGATAGTATTAGGCATTCAGTTATGTGTTGTATCTCACATCTGATGTACTGTATTTACTTTAGCACAGTGATCTTAAAGAGGTATAAGAATATAAATGGAATAAAAAAATATGTTTTTAATTAAAAATAACTAACTTTTATTAAACAGTCTTTAAATGAAACAAACTGAGTTATTTAACATAGGCCATTTCTACTGTATATCTAAGTTTTCCCCCTTTACTCCCTGGGCCTCAAATCAGACGGGGCACTTATTATTAAAACACGGGATGGGATGATAATCCTGTAGGTTCTAGGCCAGTGGTTTTTAACCCCTTTTGTTTGGCTAAGGAACCCTGTAATTATTTTCTAAAAGTCTGAGGAGCCCTAACCCACTTTAATAGCGGGTCTGAGATCAGATGCATTGTACTTTCTCTGTATTTGGTATGACTTTCAAATGACCCCAAAATTGCCCGGATGCGTGGGGGAATTTAAGGGGGTTGAAAAACACTGTTCTAGGCGTGCCTGCGTGGCATTCCATTGTTGACCTCAAACTCCCTGCAGGACGTTCTTCAGGACTGTAGGGCAGTCTCTGTCACAGTAACTAATTACTCCCGTTAATTTCTTTAGCTCGTCCTAAACTGGGTCAGCTTCCATTTTATAATTGCTACAGGAATTATTAATAGGAACATTAACTAATTGAAGAATTCAGGAAGAACTCTCTAACTCTTTCTGTAGAGGCGCACATAACTTCTCCCAGCCCTTTATATATTATATCCTACTATGAAAGATTTAACTTTTAATCCATCATTATTCTCAACCCTGTTAACCCCTTGTATCCCACAGAGGGAAAGCTATACTACCCTTTAGTCATCCCATTTGCGCAAGAAAATTAGGGATGTCATATAAACATATGATTAGTATCACAAGCCTTGAACCTTAGGGTAAATGTTAACCTATGATTGATATCACAAGCCTAATCTTTAGTGCTATGACCACCTGAACTTGATTGATGATTTATTTCACAGACCTCTTATTTAATAGAAACATAAAATATAGTACAGTCTGGGGATATAGCTGTAGCCATGTTTAAAATGGTATACAGTTCTCTCTCATGCTGGCAGTAAACCTGGTAAATATGCAGGATTGCCAGCATCCATCATGGAGGTTTGCCCTTACACCCTAGTGAGGTGTCATATGTATTCAAGGGGAGTGGTAACATGCTCTGAGTCCAATGTTAGTGACATCAGAGATGTGGCTGTTTCCTAAGGTATATAAGACACAGAACTGCCCAAAGTTAGTGTTCAGTGTCAAGTGTGTTAATCTGTATGGTTCAAGTTCAAGAGAGGGGTTCTATAGTGAGCAGTAAGCTGACAGGCCAGAGAGTGCCTACACTGTGTCCAGGGACCTGGCACAGGTGGTGATCTCCCTGAGGGGAGAGGTGATCCAACTCCATTGGGAGGGCAGATTCTTCTGAAGGACCGACTGTAGAAGAATGAGCGGCTGAGCTGACTTGCTGCGAGGGGCAGTTGCCTGAACCATCAATAAAGATGCCCTTATTCACAAGAACCCCCGTGTGTGAGTGTGAAGTTACTCCGCAGAGGAAGGCACCACAGAGGAGGTCCTCATCAGAACCATCTTCTTGCGGACGCAGAGATCCTGATGAGGTGGAGGCACTGCACTGTATGTAGGTAGGACTCACGCACACTACCTCAGCTGCCTGTCCGGGTTGACATTCCCCATACCAACATCATGCGGGAGACTAAGGAGTCCTGTTGCCAACAGGTGCACCACCAGACACAACCATGTAATGGGGACCGGTTAGACCACAGGGGTCAATGTGAGATTGGGTGGGTCAGGAGGGTCCAGAAAAACTGTTACATTTGGAGGCGCTGCTGAGAGCTGTGTCAACAGGACAGGCTTTTGCTAGGCTGACCAACAGTAGGTAGACGCCCCAGTACTGCATGTTGAAGCCAGAGTACTCTAGCCCATTCCAGACTACTTACCATGGTCAGCACAGACTGGAGAGAGGAGAGACACAGCATACACAGAGAGAGTGAGCCTAGCCTGAGGTAGTGCAACACGTGTCAGACCTACATTAGGTACACAAGGTGGTGCATTGGGCATTCTTTATTGCATCGGTATGGCAGCTGCCCCGCAGAGAGGAGCTCCATGTGTGATAAAAGAAATAAATACAGTGACAAAATGGCGACCGCAAGAATGGAAGATCCGCGCGGTGCGGAGAATCAAAAATGGCGGACGGAGGCAGATGGAGGGAGCGCACGTGGTTTGCGTTCCACTGAAGAGCAAGCTACTGAAGTGACTTTGGCTAGCCTGCTGTAGAGTGGCGCCAAGGCTGTGGCAGCGCCGTTTTGGTCCTGCGTAGGACTGCAGGGTGATACCCTGGAGGACAGTGTTGAGGACATTGTGGTGGTGTGTGGTGGAAGTGGAGACTCTGATCGCCAGTCAGCGGTTCGGCTATTTAGGCTCCACGGATATATCAACCAGTATAGACAGATCATGAACATCATCTGAAGAGATTATAGAAAGAAGAAAGTAAACAAATTAAAAAAAAAAATGTATTGGTAACAATTAAAAAAAGGTGGAATTAAAATGGCTGAAGTGGAAAATGTATATACATATCCAAAAAACTACTCATGGATTCTGATCATGGATGTACCGCTACATTGATGTACCTATTAGAATGTACAGTGTTTGTTACCGTGGTTACCAAATTCATTTTCATTTTTAATATTTAATATCTCTGAAAAAGGTTCGTGCAAATTGTCTGAAAATTTAGTACAAGTTGAAAAATAATACATTTAACATTTTATATCAAGAATCCGATAGAGTTTTTAAAAATTATTATTTAAAAAAAAGGAATTACAAGATGGGGCTACATGGATTCGGTTGAAACTTCTGGCAGATTTAAGTTAGGGTGATAGAAAAGTACCCACAGAATATCATCAGAATTGGTCAAGGTGTTTGGCCGGTGGAGAGAGGACATACGAACAAAACACAAACACACAACCAGAGAGGTCACAAAGTCTAGTAGACGTCTTCACGTCACCCGCTCCCCAAACTTTCACGGTTTATAATGATGCAGGGGAAACTGGTTCAATTCCCGGTGTCGGCCCCTTGTGACCTTGGGCAAGTCACTTTATCCCCCTGTGCCTCAGGCACCAAAAACCATAGATTGTAAGCTCTACGGGCAGGGACCTGTGCCTTCAAAATATCTCTGTAAAGCGCTACGTAAAACTAGCAGTCCGTCTCGCAATGAAGGTAACCCCCTAACTTTACTCCTTACCCAAAATGCCAATACCGGTAAGTGCTTACCCTTAACCCCATACCCTAAAACCCCTAGCTTTAAACCTTACCCTTTAAAGCTAAACCTTAACCCCTTCCTTTAAAACCCATAATCGGTGCCTTTACCCTAAAATCCCTAACATTAACTCCTTACCCTAGCCCCCTAACCTTACCCCTTAACCTAAAAAGCTTAACCCCTTACCCTAAAAGCCCTAATGCTAACCCCTAATAACTTACCTTAGTGGCCAGACGGCCGGTGGCGAGCTGCCCTCAGCGGCTAATCGGTGGCGGCGATTTGGCTGTGGCGAGATGGCCAGTGGCAGGTTGGCTGTGGCGAGACGGCCAGTGGTAAGTTAGCTGCGGCAACTCGTGCCATTCAGCCCACATACTGTATATGATCTTTATGCCACGTACATTACTTGTTTCCAGAACATCAGATGTACCTGTACATCATATATCTAAATAATTTTCATTTAAAAAAACCAAAAAAAAACAAAAAAAAAAAACAATTGAGTTAGACATCTTATTGGCAAACTACTGCAAAATGAAACAGTAAAACAACACAATACAGAATCAACAGCTAAGGTGGTGTATAATAATTGTGCACCATAGTATATGCAGGTGCAGTGGATATGGTGTGTAAAGGGTGAAATGACTTCAATTCATCATCCGCTGAGAGGACATTATTCTAAAACTATTCTCATTCACTTATCCTGTTGCTTATTTACATTCTATCACAATGCTAAACTGCTAGAAACAAATCATAATATCCGATTTACATAATTCTAAAATAACAAGCACAGTATTAATTGCTGTCTGAAGACTGTTAGGTAACAACTCAATTGTGACTAATTAAAGATCTGGCTACTTCTTTTGGGAGTATTCCATGCAGATAGGACTTCCACTGGGTCATTTTATATGCAGCAACCTCATTAAATATTAGTGCTTACTTCAACAATAATTTGCTTGTAATTCTTTGAAATGTATATATTTCAGATAATAGAAAATGTGCTGGTTTTTACAGGACTATAGAGTTCACAAAGTCAGGGGGGTTTATGTAGTATTACAAAGTTGTTGCAAGATAACGCATACACAATTATGTGATCTGAACATGTTGACAATTAATTAGGTGGCCTGTGAAGAGCAGAACAACATGAATAAAGAGCTGTGCATGGTGTGTATATTGGGAATAGAGAAGCAAGTTGAGAAGGATAGTGGAGGAGAGAATCGAAATTTATAATGAAGAACAGTGGATACAATCATCGTTCACTTTCCTCTGTTTTGTTATTGAATTGAGCTTAGTCATATTCTGCTGCAGTCTTTCACCTAGAGGTTGAACTGTGCTTAAATAGACCGTCTCACCTAAGGGGACAGAAGCAATTAAACCGCTCATCCTTAGAAAGACTGTTTTATAAAGTTGTATCCTACACAAAAACGTAACATTTTTATTTTAGTTAGTCTGCGGAAATCATACAGTACTTGTCAGCTACCCATATGTCTAAAAATCTCACGTACTGATAGGTGTATTTGGCAAAACCAAAGTTTTGTTAATTTTAGAGCTTTCACATTTAAATAAAAGTGCATTATCAAGTCCCACTTGCAATCCCACATCCTCAGCGAAGCACATGGTTAGTTACAGCCTGTGGCTACTTTTTGTGCACGTACTCTGGCCCTTTAAAATGGTCTATTCTGTACTTACTCCTATTGTATTCTGTAAATCCTAACTTATTCTATATTGAGGGGGGGGGGAGAACCCCTCTTTTAGTATAAACTCAAAGTCCCAATCACTATATATATATATATCAAATGGAAATATAACTGTATGCTCATTTGCATGTCTTAGGCAGGTCTGCAACCCCGCCTTACTCCATTATCACCCAACACACAGCACTTCCACTGCAGCAAGGGATTCAGGGAAATGACATGCAAATGACCACACAGTGCTACTTTTTGCTTCAAAACCATTTTAAACATGGTTCCCTAAGGCGGGGTTGCAGACCTGCCTAAGACATGCAAATGAGCATACAGTAATATTTCCATTTGCCATATGCTTTGCTGTGGAGGGTTTTTGTCACTTTTTTTACTCACCATAACTTAACTAAGTATATATATATCCTCAAATCTCCCTCCAAATCAGATATGGAAAAACACGTGTGCTCAAAATGGAGCACGCCTTGGAAACCTGGGAGATATGGTAATGGTATATGCAAAGTATAAAAGGATTTGCATAAGAACTGTATAAACAAGCTTGAGGCACCTTGTGAGGGAGGGGGTACTGGTGTCAGGCCCAACAGGATCAGAACCCACAATCTCTGCTATTTTTTTTAGCAGCTACACTACCGACACACTTTATTAAAGTGTGGCCGGTACCGCAAGCCGGGAGATTTCCCGGCTTGCTAGTGGCCGCCCCTCGGCGTGCCGCGCGTCATAGACGCGCGGTCACGCGTCTTCGGGAGCGTGCGCCCCCTGCACGCGCGTCCAGGGGCTCCCCGAGGGAGCCCTGGTGTCCCGCGATGTGGGGGACGGCGGCAGGGGGTTCCGGGGGACCCGGCGGACCCGGCAGCGGTAGGGAGAGCGCCCCGATCGGAGGGCGCTCTTCCGCTGCTTCGGCGCGCGCCCGTCACTCTCGGGCGCGCGCCAGGTTACTGCTGCGGCCAAGAACGGGCAAATGCTCGAATAAACTTGGCCGCAGCAGTATAGCAGTGAATTAAACCAGCTGCTGGGTAGCTCCACTGTCACAGCTCTACTGATCGCACCTGTAGCTAATCCGGCTATTATCATATCTCAATTGGGTTCCTTTTTTAGCACAAGACAACTAGGAAGTGGAAGAGGTCTGCTTTAAAAGGAAGCCAGGTGGCAGGGACTACAAGTGTGGGCAGTGAGAAGTTGAGCACATATGTATGCTGTGAAAGTGCTGCCAGAGCCGTTTAAGCTCTATAAAGGCCCTAGGCACTCTTGCATTCATAGGCTCCACCCCATGTCATCTAAGTTGTGCTGGAAGGTGCCTTATATCTTGGCACAACTTAGTAAATATTGCACATAATGCGTGTTTGAAAATTCTTAAGGAGGCCATGGCATATTGATGGTAAATGTAATGTTTCCATAGTGAACACATACGGTGGATGTTTTATTTGTACTTTTTAATTGTTTGTAAACGCATGTACAGTATGTGCAAGCACATTATTATTCCAAACAAAAACTATAACCGTGCTCAATTTAACCTCATAGAATAATGGCACAGGGTGATAACGGGTGTGCTCAGCCCATGAGAACTTGGGTGCTTATGTCCTTCTTCCCCCAAAAGTGGGATCCTTTGGTAAACAAATTAAAAGCAGATAATGCTCATTTACAGATCATGTGGATGAGCACTGCAGGGCGCGGGTGAAGAACATCAATAAGAAGGGCCTTGGTTGGTTGTAGAGGACAAAGTTGCAACCAACTCTCCCGAGTTGGACCGTGTAATCAGTCCTGAAGACAGGGTTGTTTTGCGAGCCTCATCCAGCGTAGGTTCATCCACACGCGTGCTGCTTGAGTTCGCAGCACACTTCCTCATTCGTGTCCACCGTGAGCGATGATGTGAGAAATGAAATCACTGCACTCTGCTGGGCACTACAGCCATTAACTATACGCGTTTCGCTCATAGAGGCTTCATCAGGGGTGCCTTTATTATTATGCCATTATTATTTCCCACTTTTCTTTGCTGTTTTGTGTTCACTAATAATGCTGCTGTCAAGCAGAGGAGAAAAGGTAATAAAAATTAGATAAGATGAGTTCCAATCTGGACCTGATGTGGGGAAAAAACGATTCATTTTCACAGGAAAGAAGTACAGGTATAGCATGACTTATTGGAGATGCTGTGGCTCAGTGACCCTTGGTTCAATTCCCGGTGTCAACACCTGGTGACCTTGGGCAGGTCACTTTATCACCCTGTGCCTCAGGCACCAAAATCAGGATGGACATATGCCCAGATGAGGTTACAATCACTATGTGCTGTACACTATACTGTAATTGTGAAGCACTTTGATACTATTGGGAGAAAAGCGCTATATGAAATATAGTTATTATTATTGGGTCTGACACTGAGGCAAGCTGCTGGACACAATGCTTGCTCCAGTGATGGAAGATTATCAATCATGGGTGGTCCTATCCAGAAGCATGGACCTCCCACAGGGGTGTCGCGGCAGGAGCTTTCCCAGAATCACGGCTTTTTGCTTTTTCGAATGTAGCTTCGGAGACGGCGAGTCGTACTGTACAAAGTTTGCTTTTATGATAATTTAATCTTTAAGGAAGAAGAGTTTACTGATAAGTTGATTCCCATGTTTGGACTGCAGTAATAAGGAACATGATTGAAGCAGGGAGTCTACTGGTCTCGAGAGCTGAACTGTATTAATTTCAGCTCCATGGGGAACTCTTGTTTCCAGAGGTACATACCATCATAGCGGTGCCGGTATCCCTGCAGCCATGGAACTGTGTGCCTAACATAATAGCGGCTTTAAATATCCTGTGTCACGAGGGCCAATAGGGAACCCAGTACATCATTCATTGTGGCTTCCTGTTGGCCACCGTGACTGGGAAATTTTAACCTTCATGGGGATACCGGTACCGCCGGAGGAGGTAAGTTTCTCTGAAGCAGGGGTTCCCCGGGACTGAAATAAACACAGTTCAGGTCCAGAGAAACACTGCTTCAACTGTAATGCTTTTTCAAAACCCAATGCAGCATGTTCTGCAGCTTTAACTCAAAATTCTGATTTAAAAAAAAAATCAAACGCGAAGAGTTGAGTTGACGTGTCAGACGGTGGAATGTGTTTTAGTCTTCCCATATTTTATTCATTATACTGTTTGCTCTGTATGAACAAAGAGCTTTAAGAAACAATAAAGAACAACATTTAATCTTAGAAATAGAATTCCTTTATGAGAAGTTCAGAAGGTAGTGAAACATTTTACTGCAAAGTTTTGTTTCCAACCTTTGTGAACCAATCTTAATTATACATGTAACCCATGCCCCCCCCCCCCCAGACACATATGCTATATCTAGGGTGTGTGAGGGCTGGTTACATGTGTTTGAGTGGAGCATACCTGCCGGTAACAGGAGGGCCTGAGCTTCCTGCGATGTTGTGGGGGACACAGGACCAGGCTTCTGGGGTAGTTGCCTCATTCTCTTAGTGGTGGTGCAGTGCCTCCATCCTCTATACCTTCCCAAGATATGGGGTAGGACCCGTATAGAAGAAAAGGACCCTGGTCCCAGGATGGATGCTCCAGAATCACACAACAGTCTTTAGTAAGATCAGCAATGTCTCTCTTTATTGTCTCTACTTAGCACACAGCAGCCTTGCAGCATACAGCCGCAACAACAACAGCAATAGCAGCAGCAGCAGCACACACAGATATCCCAAGGTGTACAGCCTTTCTCCTCTCCTCTCCTTTCCTCCTGCGGTCTGTGAGGGGCCGCAATACCCCAGTGCCCGCCTCAGAGGGTCCCCTCTGGGCGTGGGTAGATCTTCCCGATCACCCCCTCATCAGGCTGAGAGGCATTTGTCCCACCGGAGCTCTGCTCCTCGCCAACTATCATAGGCCAGAGTTCTCTTGGTATCTCTCCTGCTCCCAGGAGAGAGCTCGACCTACTTCTCTCCTCCAACTCCCAGGACAGACTTCCAGAAGTAGACTCGGATGAGAACTCACTGGAAGTAGACTGACTGACACTCACAGGAGCTGGCTGCTAAATAGTGTCAGCCCCACCCCTCATGATGTCAGCAGGACCTCCCCTCTGTCTCTTGCCTGCAGCAGAGTAAGGGGCCTGCATCCATCACTCAGGGCAGGGCGTGAAGGGGGAAAACCCATGATTACTACTGGCGCCTGCCCTTAACAGGACTTACCACAGTAGGAGAAAGATATGTATAGCCTGTGCTGTTTACAGGGGACTACATACACATTAGAAGAGGATTCTGGGAAAATAAAAATGATTGCTGTTTAGTTTGCAGAACTTTTTGTCATTAGTTATTAACACTTCAAAAATAAAGCTATCTATAATTTTTAAAAATGTAAAAGCAAAACTCATTTTGTTGCATGCTGTAAATACATTTATATTTAACAGAGATAAGACAGAAAGAAAATCCCATTTTCTTGTTTGTTCCCTGAGGGTAACTGTTGCAAAATCATTCAGCAGGGTGTTTTTGCCATATTTATTCATAATTGCAGTTCACAGAAAGCGTGCGATGAAATATTCAGTTCCAAGCGTATCATTGTTATCCTGTTTAGGTCTTGGCATTTGCATTTAGCTGCTCTTACTTTTCTTCTTCAGTACTTTATTCACTTTGTAGTCTTTATTCAAGAGGTTAGTTATATTTTAATTCTGCTAGTTATAACGGAAAGAAATGTATTGCTTTTGCAAAGGATTTGTAACATAATGCATAGGAAATTCAATTATTTTTTTTGCTTCTTTGGAAAAATAATTAAGGAACTTATTTTAACATTTTTTGTGTGTGCTTCTAAGGCACTTCCTGTACATTGCAAGCGTCTCTGCAATAGAAAATGTCAAAAGATTTTTCCATGGGCACATTCACCATAATTCCTTGAACATATTAATTATCACCTCTTACACATGCTCAATTTTCTTATTTTTAGGTGCATTCGTTCTCACACATCGCCTTCAATGCTTATGACTATGCAACGAGACATCCTCTAAAGTTAACTTTATTCCAGTAGTTGGAATGTTTGGTAAAGAAAATAATAAAACTACACATAAAACCAACGTTCTTCTGCCCCAGCAGATGTGCTGCAGTGGGACATATACAACACACCAGTGGAAGAAGTCCTTTTTTTTTACCTAGTCAATGAGTGTGAAAGTGGATAATGTGCTATTTTACTATGGAAACACATCAGTGGGTGTATCCCTGATTTTAATAAAACAATAGTTATTTAAATTGACTGAATCCTTAATATCCTACAGTAGATATTCCAAAACAAAAAAGTTTTAAACACAGCTACTCAGCAGAACTCCATATTTTTTTAAGCCTCAGTTAAAATGAGTGAGCTTCTGTACATAAAACCAGTACTTTTAGAAATTAATGATGGCTTGTTTTTTTTTTGGGGGGGTGGAGGTGGCAAGTGGGAAAGTGTTTGATAGTCAAGTGTTTCCTTTGCTATGGCTCCCTGGCCTTATCAAAGAGCCAATAAATGTAAGGGAGCATGGAAAATTGGGGGTTCACTGCACAAACTCTTGTTGCATCCTTTTTGACAACAGACAAAAAGAAGTAGGCAGAAGAAATCAAGCCCCTTCCAAGTCTCAGATTTTGGTAAAAAAGAAGACGCCATCAGTCGCCCATACAGTACGTTATCATGGGACTCTTTAAACATGTGATGGCCATTAATACACTTTGATTCTAGACGTTCCTTCCTGCTTTGGAGGAAGTCTGATCTCTGACATTGTGGCTGAAGTGAATCAACTATTATGAAGAATAAAGATAAACCCCTTTGGGGTCTATTATCAAATTATCATGGTTGAAAAACTATTTTAAAACTATGCACATTACTTATCCCATTATTTTCCTATTAGTTGTGCTAGGTTTTTTTTAACTCCTTTTTGCTGCTGAGACACATCGAGACCCCTTTGCTTGCAACAATTAACTCAAATTAACCTAATTATCAACTTTCATTGAAGTGCTATAAGAAATACGTTAAAAAAAACTGTACATGGGTTTGCGTAAACTTCCTATTCTGGCTACTTAGTCAAAAGTAGCAACAAACCTTCAGTAGCTTTAAATAGCAAAGGAAAGCCCTGTGGTTGTAAGATTATTAAGTAGATTTTCAGATAGAAATTGAGCAATGTGAGAGAAAACGGAGGAAAAGTTAATAGAATGTGCAGTGTCTTTTGCTTTGAAGTAACAGCTGGGGATATCAACCTGCATATTTTTATGCTACATCTCCATTATTTGTTATTGCTGACTGTAACACATTTTTCAGTGAGACAATACTAGTTACATTATGGAATATGACATACCTAACTTTTAAAACAACTATGACAGAACATGAACACTTTTGTACACTTAGATACCATTTCATTTGGAGAAAATACATTCTGATTATTTTGGGTGAAGACCTTACCCTGTTTAGCTACATGAGGAAATCTATTTTATGAGCACAGGAACATAGTGAGAAATGTCTATGTATATGGATATCACTTGTGCTTAATTATATGAGGCTTGCAGTATGCCCCTATGCCCTGAAATATCTCACAGGATTTTGGCATGGATCCCCATTATTAATGATTATCTGCAGATTCTATGCTATACACGTGTAGATGATTTCATAATTTGATACCCCACCAGATGCCAACAATCATAACATCAGTGGTTGACTGAATGATACAGGGTCGAGGAGGATTTTGACCCTTAACCGCCACACACCCCTCTCTCTCTCCCTCCCTATACCACCATTCTCTCTCTCCCCCACTCTCTCTCACTCCTCATCTCCCCCCAACTCTCACTTCCCCTCTCCTCCCCAAGTCTCACTCCTCCCCTCCCCCAACTTCCACTCCCCGCTCCCCCAACTTCCACTCCCCCTCTCCTTCAACTCTCTCCTTCAACTCTCACTCCTCCTCTCCCCTCCAACTCTCACTCCCCTCCCAACTCTCTCACTCTTCTTCTCCCATGTTTCTCGCACTCCCCCTCCCCAAGTCTCTCACTCCCCCCCTCCCCAAGCCACTCTCACTCCACCCCCTTCCCACCCTAAGTTTCTTCCCTCCCCAAGTCTCTCCCTCTCCCCCCTCCCCCAAGTCCCTACCTGTGGAGCAGAGGGGGGCCCGTCCTGGTGGCAGACACTGGAAATCATGACTGACTTCTGGGTCTTTCTACATGTTACCCTGCTTCCCCCCTCCCCCAGACACTATGGTGGTATATAGAGTGCATGTGGGCAGATTACATGCGGTGTGGTGCATACCTGTGAGGAACAGGAGGGCCTGAGCTTCCCGCGATGTTGTGGGGGAGCAGGACCGGGCTTCTGGGGTGATAGCCTCCATCTTCTCTTAGTGGTGCAGCGCCTCCATCTTCTATACTCCCAGGAATATGGGACAGGACCTGTATAGAAGAACCCCTTGGGTCCCAGGGTAATACCTTCCAATTCACACACAGTCTTTGGTAATAACGAATAGTCTCTTTTATTGACAGATCAGCAATATCGCAACGGTAGTGGCTTCCAGTAGCCGCAACAACAACAGCAAAGACTTGTTATTACGCCGCTCTCCTTCCACACAGATAATTCCTCCTCTCCTTCCCTCTAAGTCTCTCCTCCGACAGGATGGTCTGGGCTTAGGGCTTCAATACCCCGTGGCCCACCCCCGAGGTTATCCTCGCGGTGGGGCTTGGATTCTCCCCATCACCCCTGGCAGTGGGGTGAGGGCATTGGTCCACCAAGTCTATAATTCTATCAGCTCTACTAAAGGGAACTGAATCTTCCCACTCCTCTCTCTCTGCTCCTGCACTCTGCGCAGGGGAGACCTCGGTCTCCTCAAACTCCTCGGACCGATCCGCAGGATTCTTCGACTCACGGCATACTAACTGAACTGCATACTCCCGGCATAACTAACCGGCAACTCCAGACTCTCGATATCACTATCAACTAACTCTACTAACCGGAGTTGGCTGCTAAATATAGAGCTAGCCCCGCCCCTCGTGATGTCAGCAGAACCTCCCCTCTTGCTCACGCCTGCAGCAGAGTCCAGACCTGCATCTACCACTCAGGATAGGGCTATGAAGGGGGAAAACCCATGATGATTACTGGTGCCTGATCTTAACAGGACTTACCACAGCAGAAGGAAGATAGGTATAGCCTGTGCTGTTTACAGGGGGCTACATACAGAACATAATTTTCAAGAAATAGAAATAGTACAAGTGCATTTTTTCTGTATATATATATAAATTTAAAAAAAATAACCACGTATATTTAGTACCTTGTATATAGTTCTGTGAGGTACATCAGCAGTTACACAACTGATTCCTAATCCAGTGTCTCTGGTTGCTATGGAAACCAAACACTACAAAGGGGCAGCTCGAGATGCATTACGCTCTCCCTGGAAGAAGCAGCTTTCACAGCTAAACGCACGTCGGGTACTCGGGTGTGCCTGACGTCATACACATAAGTCGAACGCACAAGGTCATAGTAGGAAAGGAGCAATATTGGAATGGGTGCCTGAACGCCAGTCACAGCCCCACATCCATTAGAGATCCTACCTCTGCAAGTGTATTTTGACTCCTAGGCTACCTAGCCTTTAATCTATCACTGCCGGTTTAACTAGGGTGCCATCACCCCTTCGTAACTCTACTTTGATCTCTGCTTGCCCCAATCCCAAAATATCCCAATCTCTCTTCACCACTACTGTATATGTTGTGTCAATATACACAGGAAAGTTAACTAGTAATATCGGGGAGCTCCCCCAGGATATCTATCCATACCTTATGACTGTATCACTGACCATCAGTCCCTATCCAAGTATATGACCATCGCGTAGCGTGGTGAAAGAGGGATAACAGCTTTGTGCTCAGGTTAGTTTCAATGAAGTGATTTCACTGCTTTTATATCAGGATATACTGCGTATACCACACATATGGTTTTTCTGCTTCACGTTTTGCGGATTTTTTATTATTATCACCAATACACTCCGCGGATTTGTAGAATCCAATCTGCGGATTAAGCCATCGGTCGGCGGATTCTTTAAGAACCTGCAAACGGATTGCTGAATTCGCGGATTGGATTCTACAAGTCCGGCAGTGGATTTTATCCAATGCCGGATTTTGTTGAATCTGGGTAAATTAAAACCAACCAAATTTGTCCGCGGATTTTACACCGCAAAATGAATTTTGGGGAGAGAATGCTAGAAAATCCGGGAAACAGATTTGAGCGGATTCGCTCATCTCTAGTCCCAATCTTTTACGTTTGTTGCTACTTTTTCTGCACCTTATCAAGGTGTGTGTGTTTTTGCGGATATATAAATGTCTCCTTTAATATTATACTTTGATGTATTAAATGTTACGTTTTCTATTCTTTTCTTTGATCGGTACTTAGATGCGTATTTAGCCGCGGAGTGCACCATAGAATTTCTTCCTTCTGTGTATCCTCTAGGTACACTTCAACACAAACACACTTTGCAGCCATGTGAAAAACAGTTAATGCCAGCAAAAAACAGAATGAAGGTTTCATTTTGTATTATATGATACGAATTATCTTAATGTTATACATAACAATGAAAAACAAGACAAGAGTCCTTATGTGAAGTTTGTCTAATTTATTCACGGATAAAAGATTTAAAATGTTCTGCTTGCTTTATCTAAATATTCTTGACTGTACTGTATGTTCTATTCATTGCATCTATGTACTCGCTCATTGCTGTGTTGTTGTGCAATAAATTGCTCAACGTAGGATTTTGAGGCTTGTGAAGTTGAATACTATATCTGAGGGGAGGCCATTCAATTATTTTCTAAATGCCAAAGTGAAGGAGTTGTACAGTTTATTATGGACTATTGACTACATTTCCAGTACCCTCTGCTTTCTACGTACCCATGTGCCGTAACCTGCAGCTAGTTAAACATTTTTTTTAAATATGACTGTAGTTTCCAACTACAAATCAAAAACGTGCGACATTCTATTTACCATACATTGAAATGTATGAAAAAGTAGGAAATACTTGCTGTAAAGACCAGTAAAAATAATCTCAAAGTAGAAGTGGATAACTAAAACCAAGCTTTAGTCTTTACTAGAGGGGCTTAAACACTGATTTCTTTAAGGTCTTTTCATATCTAGTATTGGACCCTGTATATACAGCTGAGGATATTGCTGGCTGAGTGCTTTATTCTGTTTCTGTGCAGGTTCTTTAAAGAAGCTAAGCCTGGATCTGCTTTTTTATCCGCTGTGATGCAGAAGCCAGTAAGGGTGTCTAAGTCAAACAGACATGCACAGGAGTCAGTCTAACCAAAATAATCCTTTCCACTACTGAAAGCTACATTTTGGTAAAGCTGTGGGGTGATCTTTTAATGCAAACGTTGAATTCTTACAATATTTCCTTTTGAGCAGACAAACAGTGTTTTCCCTTTTAATGCAGCAAATGTGTTAATAAGCCTGTGAGGTGTCAAACAAATCACGACACAAATTCTGCCATCAGGTAAGTGTGTTTTCCAAGCTCGATTCCACATAAGTCTGGTTCTATAGTGCGGGCGCTCGCTACGCCGTGTGCTCGCGGCAGTCTTAGTTGGCTGAGGATAGCCAGCCATTCTATAATAGGGCCCTGCGCACGGCAGGGAGCTTGGAGCGGACCGACGAGGGAGAAGATGAGGAAATTAAGGATTTTGCGCCGCTACCGGCGCTGTAATGTATGTGTGTGTGTGTATGTGTCAAAGTTAAATAAATAAAAATTATTTTTATTACAACATTTTTTTTTTATTTAAAAAATATTATTTAATACATAACTCACAATCTATACACACACACAAATACACACAGCATACACTGTGCATACACACGAAAAGCATGCTGCACGTGCACGCGTGCGTGCGCACGGCCGCACACAGTATAGAATGGCCCTAACAGGCAATGTCTTGCATCCCCAGTAGTGGAACAATGCTACTGGATTAATACTCGGTACAAAATATGATCAGTCTTCTGCCATAACACACCTTCCACTGTTAGAAGACACCATAGACCCCATTGGCTTGAACTGGGCGGCAACTTGGTATCATCCTTTGTCTGAAAGTGCCTTACGGCAGAAGAATGCTTGGTAAATATGTCCCGACATCTAAACTTTTTAATTTGAAATACTGTACAGTATGAAACAAAATCAAGGACTACAACTTCACAATAATAGTGCTGAAAATCTTAAATCTTTTTATTTAATGTTTCCCACGTGAAAGGAGTTCAGTGGCAATAAAACAAATAAAAACACTCCTGTTCTGTAATAATAAAAAAAGAAAAGTAAAGAAGTTAATACTGAGATACTGTAAATGGAAATCCCATTTGTAAAATGTATAAAGTAATGTAGTGTGTCTCATTTTCAACTGAAATACAGTAAGAATTTGGATTTCTGTTCTGCTACATTTCATTCGACATAAGCTATTTTAAATACACTGGTTTAAGGGTGTACACCGATTTCCAAGTGCAAAGCCAACTGGATGTAATCAGAGGTATAAAAACAGCCAGCATGGATCCAAAAAGAGAGTGCCAGTCACATTTTGTTGTTTCATTATTATTGCTTAGCAACACTAATTAAAATAGTCCTGTGAATGAATAGTGAGTAATCTGATGTTGGACGCCATAGCATTTGACAAAATATGGAAAGCATTTTGCAGCAAAATAATACTAAAAGCTGTAAAACCCCCCATATGTTTGGCTGGTATCTTCGAAGATCCCAAGCCACAAAAGAAGGCATTATACAGTATTAAGTTCATGAGCTATTGTGCTCAATGAAAGGTTATTTTATTCAGATATGATTAAAATGCTTAACATTTCATTACTGCAGACACGGCATACGGTCTGCATTTGTTCTGAGGATATGGATCAGATTTCAATTTTTTTTTGTTTATTGCATTTCATTTAAAATCAATGTATTTAAACCATTTGTACTTAAAAATATGAAATTACGCAAGATATTTTGAAACTGTCTAAGCACAATATAATATTATATATTTTATGCTTCCTTTTTCTCTACCAAACTACTGTACCAATCATCCATGGTGGTTACCAAAATAAAAATGTGTATTGTGTAGCGCTCTTTCCCCCACCCCCTGGGAGATATGGTGGCTATGGTGTGTGGTGCGGTACCTGTGGCTCACTGGAGGCCTGAACCTCCGCCGCTGGGAGCCTGGGGTATACCTGATTCGATGGGTGACAGCGCCTTCACCTGCGCAGGATCCTAACTATGTGGGATAGCCTGGTGCAGGACAATGTATGAACAATACACACTGATGTAATAAAACAATAGCAATTTACTGTATAGAACAGTCATAAACAATAACCCCACTACAGCATCTCTAGGCGTCACAGGGCTGCAACCCCTCACTGTGCCTTCCCAACACCATGTCCACACCCCTGCAGGATTTACCCCAATGTACTGAGGTGCTCCGGGCACCGTATCGTCCCAATGTCCACAGAACCAACCACCCACCCACCCAAGTGTGTGAGACAGCGCTGCCCCACTAGCCCGTGTATAGTTGGTGCACTTGGTGAGGTGAGGTACCTGCTGAGTGTGTCCACACCCAGGCGTGCAGATGACGCAGATGATCATCTGATGATGAACCGCGACGCCTCTACAGTGGGTGGGTACCTCCTGGATGGTACCAACTTAATAGTCTCTGTATCACAGTGGAATGAGCTGGTCCCAGATCACCCTGACTCAGGAAGCTGCTGCGTCCTGGTTTGTGCCTATGCTCTGGTTCTACAGGGGCAGTGTCCCTCTCTATGGGCCTGTCCCTGCAGCAACCACAAGCTACACAGGGGACTCGGGGCCTAGCTGGGGCTTAGGGGGGTCTCTGACCTAGTGCAGGTGCCACAGACACCTGCACATACACAACCTACCCTATCTGCATCCCAGCTCCGACTAACATGGCTGCAGCACGCAAAATGTATCTATATTCCCCTTACAGGGGAAACTGCAGCTATTGGCTGTTCTGGTGCACCTGACTACCTGCCCCTATGCATGCGGGGGCTGTGGCTCCCTGCAGAGCCTTCTCTATCTAATGGCCACCCTGCAGCTCCTTCTACGCATGCGCGACTGTTTGCAAGATGGCAACGCCCTGCTACGGGAGCCGCCGGTGGCTCGGTCGCCCTGCCTAAACCCCCGACCGCCTACCTCAGCTATCGCACGTACCGGCTCTTGTCAGATGCAAACAACTCCCGCAACATTCCTGGCACCCGCTGGCCACTTCAGGATACCTCCGCTGCACACCGGGAGGTAAGGGGACCCGGGGGGGACCCTGCTATATATGTAACAATGTAAATACTTTCTGGTGCGTATTTTTTCCTACGTTTCTATCACAGTAAATGGTTACACCATCGATCCTGACGCAAAAGCATGCTGCCTAGGTGTGATATTTGACTCCTCCCTTTCCTTCTCTATTCACATTAACGCCATGGCTACAGTTTGTCACTTCTTCCTCCATAATATTGCACAGATCCGCTCTGCCCTCTTCAACCTACTGCTAGAACTCTAATGCACGTCTTATCCTCTCCTGTCTGGATTATTGTAATATTCTGCTAACAGGCCTCTCTGCCTCACAACTGTCGCCTTTACAGTACAATCTGTCCAAAAGTCTGCTGCTAGGATAATGTCACTTTTTCCCAGATCAGTCCCTGCTCATTTCCTCCTTAAATCCCTCTCCTGGCTTCCCATCAAGTTTCAGATCACCTACACAGTTGTATGTATGTCTGTATTTATATTGCGCTTCACAGCAGTAATACGCGTGACAATCATATAAATAGCAAATAATACAAACAACAGGTCATGGAAATAAGTGCTTCAGACATAAAAGTAACATTTTGGAAAAGGAGTCCCTGCTCTGAAGAGTTTACAATCTAATTGGTACGAGGAACATACAGATACAGTAGGAGTAAGTACAGCTCTTACTGTATACATATAGCCAGCCTTACTGTTCACGTGGCTGTGACCGAGCGTGGTCCCGTGACTGCACCGATTGCGACCCGGAAAGATTAACGCTACAGAAGGTCCCATTGAAAAGAATGGACCCCCCCCTCTGCTTCACCATTGCAGCGAACACCTCCCTTTGCGACAACCACCCTCGGCTTTTCAACATTTCATCTGCGGTGCTGGGGACGGTATGGCTTGTTAGAACTGCTGTAGCTTCAAGGTTGTCCACTCACCTTCTCCTTCCTACATATTAGCTTTGATCTCTTGTTATGGCCCTGCTCGTCTCCTGCGTTCTGCTCACAATTGCCTCCTTTCCACCCTATTCACCTCTACTGCTCTCACGCCTTAATTCTTTTTCCCTCATTGTCCCATACCTGTGGGGCTCTCACACTCCATATACATCAAGCACCTTCTCTCCCCAACTCTACGTCAAAACCATAAAACTCACCTCATGAATAAAGCACTTCAATAGCCTAGACTCCTGGCTACTGTCCCACACCTACAGTCGCTCCTACCAACCATTTGATGGCCAAACACTGCCCTCTACTGCACTTATTCTCTCACCTCCCACTTAGATTGTAAGCTTTCCGCAGCAGGGATTTACTTTCCTATTGTTTGATTTTGTTTGTTGCACGTTGTATTTTCATTTCTTGTATATTGTATTGTCTTTTTTATGAAGCACTGAGTATACTGTGGGCACCATATACAGTATAAATAGAGATATACATACTAATGTATATATTCCATACTATTGAAATGTCTTTCTTTAAAAGGTATCTTTAAACGGATCTCTTCCCAATGACTTGGAAAAGAGTTCGGAGGGGGAGTGGGAGGGATTTTGCATATTCATAGGGAACAAATATTTTACAGCATCGCAATTTAATCATTAAACTTATAAATTATTCATTCAGATAAAATTGAATAATCTCTACAGAAGAAAATCTGTCAATTAACATGCACTTTGCAATTAGTTGAATATTTTTTAATTGTAAATGCAAATCTTACTTTTTTTTTTTTTAAATGTTTACTTCTTTATTCAAAATGTTTCTATCTAAGGGAAAGCAGCACCTTGTGAAGGAGAAATGTGTTAAAACTTAATCAGCTTTTACCTTTTTTTTGTTTGTTAAAAGCTGGAAATAACCTTCTGATGTTTCCCTTCTGATGTGCAGACTTTGCTTGCTGACATTAAACTGGAATTATAATGACTATCACTATTAAACAACACAAAGGGTGTGAAAAGCATCTCTTGCTGATAGAAGAAATACAAGAAGAAAAAAAAGTATTTTTGATTCCATCTGCATGTTTCTGTTTTTACTGGAATTTCATTTAAAATGTACGTTTACTGTATATGAGTTATTCTTTTGTTGCACTCTGAAGGCTACATCTAAGGCTAGCACTTGTTTATAAGTTTTTAATGTACTCCAATTTGGGTTATTGGACAGTAATCAACGTTTAGATAATCCCGACAAAAATGCCTCACTTTCAATTTATTACCCAAGGGTAATACTGGCTAGAATCACTGAAGGTCAATATTGTTGTGTTCTAATTTGGCTTTATGTAAAAAATGGGGCAGCAGCGATATTTGTAGAATTAGCACCTTATTAACTATGCATTATTTAATCATATATGGTGTCTCCTCATGAATTATTTCAGGGGATGCATATATCACTTGGGACTGTACTAAAATAAAATTCTCTCCACTCAGGGAGATATTCCATAATTATCACTGGTCAGTGGCAATACTTCAGAGCACCATTGCCTGTATATCCTTGCAAGCTTCTGTACAGTATGCTCTGGCCTGAGGCATAACTGGGGTCCGTCCCAGGTGCACAATTAACTTATGAGAGCCCAGGGCACCTCAAGCTTTTCTCAATTTTTTTTATAATGTGTGAACACTCTTCTCTGATTGGTCAGATTCCCATAGACACTGCTAGGAGATGTAGTTCTAATCTGCAATATCTTAGTCTAACAGTAAGTACATTGTAGGAAGATCCATCAGACTAGCAAAACCTCAAGACAGCCTGGGAGGTGTACTACTACTGCACAAAATGTTTGACAGCATACAGTATGCTATTCCTGCTCCTATACTCCCAATAAGAGACACTTTTTATTTTTATAGGAAGCAAGGGGTCGCCAGAGCTGAACCGCATTAATTTGAACTCTGGGGAGCCCCTGCTTCCTGACACATAGCTCTCTCAGGTGGGGGGGACCACATTAAGAGGTATTGCTGCTCTACTTGCTGAGCTACGGCTTACCCTCGGTCCATTCCAAAAATGTATAACTGTTACCAATGCCTATTTATTCTACCTAGTCCAGTACATCTTCCTTGTCCCCCTCATCTAACTAAGTTTAAAATCTCCTTGAATGTTGTAATCATCCTTTTCCTCTTGCACTGCAGATTCTTCCTTGTTGTGGTGCAATTCATCCCTACTATAACGATAGTACCTATAGTATCAGAACAGGACAACCAGTGCTCTGAACCCACCCACCCCTCTTCCTTGACCAATGTATTAGCCATGCATTTACCTCTCAAAACACCAACTATCTCCCTGGGTTTGCTCATGGCATCTAGGAATAAACATAACATTTGCATTGACATGTACTCTGTGGCAATGTGTTGTAGAGGATAAATATATTTATAGGTTATGTTTTGTCATACCAAGCCTATGGTGTAGAGGTAAGAGGTAAGGCATTGGTATGAGAAGGTCCTGAGTTCGAACCCTGCATGTGTTTTATACAAAATGTATTAATGTTCAATTTGTATGTGTCCGGTAGTCAATAAAGCATTAAGCCTTGAATGTTTAAAAATAAAATGACGCAGCACACGACGGGAGAGAAGAGCAGAGAGATGAGCACGTAATGGAGATGAGGAGAGAGTAGCACGTGTACACAGCCCTATGAAGTGAGGAGAGAGATCTATATGCCGGAAAGGTTGATTTCAAATCGGGAGCCATGCTCAGACCGCGTTATAAGCGGATTCGCGTTGTAGCAGATCGCGCTATAATGGGTTGAGCTGTATTATCTCTAACTGTGCATGCTATGTCTTGTATATAATGTATACCCTGTTCACTTATGTAACTATGTATTTGTAACCATGCATTTGTCATCATAATTCTATGCCCAGGACATACTTGAAAACGAGATGTAACGCTCAATGTATTACTTCCTGGTAAAACATTTTTAGAAATAAATAAATCAGGCTCTTCCCCAGATTTAGTAATTTTAAAACTCTCAGAAAACTCACCTTTTCAAAGAAGCCCCCTCCACCACACCGACCCGATTGGTGCCAGCTGTGCTGCTATACCAAAAACCACCCTAACACCCCCCAACATCCCCCCCCAAAGCTTAATGGGAACAGGTACAGCATGGGGCTAGACCATACTCCTCCCTGAGGCATTCTTCATCTCACAAGTCACCTTTCACTTTTTTAAACATTGTCCCTCTAGATTGTAAGCTCTCTCTAGCAGGGCCTTTTTGTATTATTTATCAAATGTTTTGCCAGGAAGTAATACATTGAGAGTTACCTCGTGTTTTCAAGTATGTCATGGGCACAATTATGATGACAGATACATGGTTACATTAAATAAACAGGTAGAAAGGGGGGGTGATAGACTGCACTCTGACACAATGACTCAGAAAGGTTGCAGGGTGCACGGAACAGGAAGGGACCCTAATTCCCTTCAGATGTACAAACAAACCAAAAGATAGTACCAGCACTCTCTGTCTCACAGCTACAGTACAGATATAAGCGAATACCAGTGTAGGGAATATGAATAATTTAATGACACTAATAATAAACTGAAAATATAGCAACAATAGCCAATACGCCAATGCAAGAATAAATATCACCATAGAGAAAATCAAAAATTAAAGGGGGTAGAGGGGAAAGAAGGAGAAGGGGAAAAAACACAAAAGAAAAGCAAAAAATCACAAAAATGGAAAAAGGAAAGCAAACTAGGGGGGTGACGTTTCGAGGGGTGACCTCTTCATCTGGCCCATTCCCCCTGTTCCCAAAGGGTCCCAGAGGTACTTCCCTAAGCCTTCCCTCCCCACTGTCAAATAATCCCACACTCAGCTAATGATATAAATCTAAAGTCTAAAGAGGGCAAATCACATAAGCAGATATCAAATATCAAACAATTAATGTAGATACAAGAATATTGTAAAAGACACAGAACATATGCAGATATCAGATGTCAATCAGTGAACAAGTATAAGCAAACCCTCTTCCTGGTGCCCTGTCGAGTGCTTGGGACTGAACAAGCTGAATTAATTGCTTTAAGTAGTAGAGAGGATTAATAGCTCCTATCGTCTGGCTGGTGACGTCACTGACAGGGTCCTCCACAGAAAGCTACATGAGTGCCTGTGCATACTTTTCCCCTTCACTGCTCATGAGGAATGTCACTGAGCAAGCGCAGGATCCTGTGTGGATAGTCTTAGAACAGCGTAGAGTGCTTCTGTCTCAGCTGCCTTTGAAGATATGTAAATCATGTTCCTGCTGCTAGGCACTCACTGCTTGTTCAGCACTCGACAGGGCACCAGGAAGAGGGTTTGCTTATACTTGTTCACTGATTGACATCTGATATCTGCATATGTTCTGTGTCTTTTACAATATTCTTGTATCTACATTTATTGTTTGATATTTGATATCTGCTTATGTGATTTGCCCTCTTTAGACTTTAGATTTATATCATTAGCTGAGTGTGGGATTATTTGACAGTGGGGAGGGAAGGCTTAGGGAAGTACCTCTGGGACCCTTTGGGACCAGGGGGAATGGGCCAGATGAAGAGGTCACCCCTCGAAACGTCGCCCCCCTAGTTTGCTTTCCTTTTCCATTTTTGTGATTTTTTGCTTTTCTTTTGTGTTTTTTCCCCTTCTCCTTCTTTCCCCTCTACCCCCTTTAATTTTTGATTTTCTCTATGGTGATATTTATTCTTGCATTGGCGTATTGGCTATTGTTGCTATATTTTCAGTTTATTATTAGTGTCATTAAATTATTCCTATTCCCTACACTGGTATTCGCTTACTGTATATCTGTAGCTGTGAGACAGAGAGTGCTGGTACTATCTTTTGGTTTATTAAATGAACAGGGTTCTACATTATATTTAAAGATATTGCATGAACAGTAAAGATAATGTTATAACCATACGTAACAGTTACAGACCAGATTAAAAAGTGAGACAGCTGTAATTTTGAAAGAACTTAAACCGATCATGACTTTGAGAATCGTAACTTTACAATAAACGATAATAATGACTATTCATAGCTCTACCTGATCTGTAATATACCCAACCACAAACACATAGCAGCCTGCTAGTTTCTCATGGGCACAGTAGCAGATTGCCCTCTTTACCTTTTTAATAGTTGCCATCCCTACTATAATAATCACTCTTTGTATCTGTGTATCCTAAGTCCCCCCTGATTTGGAGAGACTATTCTTCTGGAGGCTAGAGGAGTCAATCTGTTAGAAAGATGCAATTTCTGCGCTGCCATCCCCCAATATGTTCATGCAATCTGTCAAATCTATTGGGATATATCAGCTCAGAACTGGCCTACACCCCTTGCTAACTATTATCCAGCTGCTGGCTCCTCTGTACAACTCCACCCCCTCCCACACCAGTCACAGCGTGTGCGTTCTCAGTGAGCAATAAACTCCTCAATATTATCTCTTCAATTCAACAATCTGAGACTAGAGAGAATCTACCTGCTCACACTTCCCACAGAGGTGGGCCTCCTGGATTCGTTGCACCGAGTGTGCATACATAGTGTAGGGCATTGTGTTGCATTCTCAACCCTGCTTGCACTCATTATATTGCCTTAAACCTCAGTAAATGTGGAAAAATATATGAAAACAGCTACAGATACAGTGTATAGCCAGACTACTCTTTGTTTCTGGGATTACTAGAAATCCTCACTGCAGTTGGTCGCATTTGGAAATAATGGACCACCCGCAGCAATGCTGCAGTTATCACTTTCACTGAAGCGGCAGATTTTTGCTGTTTAAGCTGCAGCTTCAGTGAAAATAAAGATGGGTACATCTTTTTGCAGCAACAAATGATATATAGCACCTAGTTCTCTAAATCAGTCTACCTTGTTCCAAATCTTCTGTGTTTAAACTTTTTCTGATTTTAAATCCACACTTAATCCAACTGCACCTCTGCCAAACAACTCCGGTCAAACAGTGCTAGCTCATACATAAAAGCTAAGCATCCTTTCTTATCAAGTAAGAATCCATTGGGACCAAGGAAGAGTAGCTCAAATATATTTGTATTTACTTCCATTGTATTTCGTTCTCCAGCAGAAGTACCTGACTATAATATAAAAACAGGGACAATATATTAGATCTGTGTGTCATCGGTTTAGGTGAGGAGAGGGAGGCTGTATGAATAGTTTGTGTATCCTCTTGTGTATTTATACTAAGATTATTCAAGGGAGAGAAATAAAACTGAAATAAAATTTGACAAATATTTGGTGAAAACCACACGTTGAAAAAAGAAGCTCACCATATTTTTTTTTAAACCACATAAACCTATTGACATTAGAGTGGGCATTTTCTAAATATGTTTATTATTTTGCGTGAACTCAGAGTACAAAAGCCAAATCTATGTTGAAAGGTACAAAATAGACAGAGAATTTAACAGAACATATATCCTTTTTTAAAACTTTTGCAGATCTTTTATACAAACTGCGGTTGATGAAGGTTTTGCTTACATTTAAAGCTGGGTGAGGTTCCACTGTTCAGTAACATGCAATGTGAGGCTGTGTGTTCAATAGAACTGTATTGAGATGTCACATCTGGAACTGCACATTTACACCTGTACAACTAATAATCTAGCGACAAGTGTAAAAAATCTGATGGATTTGTAGAAAACGAACTGCAGAATTTAAAAACTGCTATTTTGTGCTTTTTAAAAACCAGTTTGACTGCAATTTACATCTCTAAAAACAGAAGATTAGTAGAGACGGGCGAAACTGTCAAAATCTGTTTCGTAGAATTTCTGGGGCTTTCCGTTCGAAATCCATTCCGCGGTGTAAAATCTGTCGATCGATTGTTCAACTTTCAATCTGGGCGGATTAATCAAAAACTGCCATTGGATACAATCCGGTGGTGGATTTTACCAGCAATCCATGCATTTGGATTGTTAAAATCCACCAGCGGATTGCTGAATCCGTGTGTTGGATTATCGGTGTTAAAAAAAAATCCGTAAAAGACGAACCGTTCTTTTTGCGACTGATTTGCGGAAATTCACAGACCAAAGGAACTGGCTGATCCGAGGCGGATCTAAATCCGCCCAAAACATTCGCCCATCTGTAAAGATGAACCAATTGCCAATTTCACATTGTGCCTGTCAGTAACAGTGTCATTGAAGGGTTAAGGAATTATTATGGGAAGAGTCCAGATGATTTACTTGCCACAGTATTAAATGAAATACATTATAATTTACATCTTTAATGAACAATGGTATTTCCTTTCCTTACAGCATTTAAATCCAGCTCTTTCAGGGCAATAACCTCTGAGTATAAAAATGTAAGGAACACCATTACTCACTTACGTTTAAATCTGGAACACATTGATGTAACGAAAATTATAATATTACAGTAGGAGCTCGATACATTGCACTGGAATTAATGAGGTGGAAGGTATAACATTGATTTGATGAGGGAATAAAGGAGGATTGTTGGATTATTGTATTCAAATTCCGAGTACATTCCTGAAAAATAATACAATAAATTCAGATTTGTTTTTAAACAAATGTGTGTTTTATCATCAAAATGTCCATGTTAGAACTCTTATGAATTTATAGCTAGGGGTCAATCCCTTTTCTTTTGTATTGCAATTAATAAATACAATGATGGTAATGTGAAACCTTTAACATTATTCTTAAGGACAGAGACTGTCACACTAACCTTGAGTTTTCTTGTCAAAAAAGATGAAAGCCAGCGTGTTTCCAGGATCCTCTGATTGCTTTTCTGTTTACAATCATATATCATTTTAGATCAACTTTATGAATCTTGCAAAGAAGTGTCATATTTTTGTCAATATTTAAGATCCATGAAAATATTGTTTTCAAGAATAATTCCAGTAGAATATGTATCATTAAACTCATAATGAAAATGCTTCTTAGGTAGTGGAGTTTTATGGTTTTAATTTAAATTTAAGCTTTTCCATAGAACAACTTCGGTAGAGGTGGATATAGAGAGTGACTCTATGTAATAAATCAGTACCAAGTAATGCAAATGTTAACTGGTCCATGAACAAAGTAGATATGTCAATTTTTCTGAAGGAAATACATTAAAAACTAGTTATATATATATAATCATACTCTTATGAGCCTCCCGCAGTCGCAGAATAGATACAGTAAATCAATACGATTTGGGGATTAAGCTTTTTTTTTTTTTTTTTGCCAGCAGTAGCTAAAACTTAAAGTATTAAACTGAAGAACAACTTTTAATGAGTTGTTCTATATTTATACTTCAAATTGATTTTTAGAATGTTAAACACACAGGCATTTGAATCTGATGGAACTGATGTTTTGCTAGCAAATAAGACAGTTGATACTTATTTGGTAACAATAATGCGGAGATATTAGCTAATAAAACCTTGTGATGCAACCCTGTAGCATTGTTGTGATCTTCAGCAGTAACATAGATATTAGCAGCAAGTAAACGATATTTGGAGCTCCTAGATCCCTGATTTTCTTTACTTAGTACAACATTATGGACATGGCTCCATCCATTAAAGCAGTATAGTCCCAGAGGATCTTACTATGGCAAAATGTAACTCCTAGATACCATACAGGAGTTTGCTATTTTTCTTGCAGTTTGCAATTACAAGTATATGAAAGTTGCGCAAAACGTACCAAATTCTTAACTGAGCCCTGAATATTTTTGAGAGTTCTAGTCACACCCTTATACATTGGGTGTGACACGTACCAGTTGACCAAGAAATGAACATACAGTATCCAGCTATTCAAGCTGACGTCACGACCCCAGGATATGGACGCATAAGTGGGAATTAATCTTGAGTCACACGCTGCAAACAGCCCCCGCAGGTGCCGATGCAGGCATACCAATATGTAAGTGTGGAGTTACCTTTTTTATGTATTAAATTCATTCATTTGTACTGAGTTGGATTTTTCTCTGCACATACCTACACCGAGGTGAAGACCACCATTCCTAGACGTGGCCACTGAGGGGGTATCAGGACCAGAATATAGACATTCTATTTAGAAGCCCACGGACAAGAGACCCTTTATAGGATTGCTACTCACACACGGCCGTGTGAGTAATATACTTATTTTTACATTTATCCTCATATTCATCACTGTCTCTACCATTGCAAGTGCTTTGACTAGGGAATTCCCTTTGAGCTCTACTCTGGGTACTCACACAGCTGGGAGATATTCAGACTCCTTTTAATGTGTGCAAACATTGTTTTGTCTATTTTTTATTGCTCATTGTGTGCTCCCCTATTGTTTGTTCTTATTCAAGCTTTTCCCCTGCTTACTGCAGTATATCTAACGGACACCGCACAACTTGCTAAGAGACATTCAGAGGTCTTTGTGTCATATGTTACACTATGTGCACCTTGCAAAGCAGCAAATGTCTCCTATTCTGTTCATAGCATCTTCCCCATATTTAAGTATTTTATTAGATAGACAGAGCACCAGTTGGATAATCTAAGACTGGACACATATTTGTGCCACTAAGAACAGCGGAATACAATTATGCAGAATTTGAAGCATCAGATAACGTGCATTTCTCATATTGACACTTGGCAACTGACAAACGGATCTGTCGTGTAGAATAGAATCAATGGGATATAATGTATGTCTCAAGGCAGAAGTAGAGTATATGAGCCCTTTGAGTGCTTCAAGAGGTAGTCTCTGCGTCATGGGGTCTGGCACCTCGAGTCTACATCATGCTCCAGGTAAGATTTTTGTTGTTGTTGATTGGATCACATTCTTTGCTCCCATAGAGCACAGGACGTGATATGCAGAAAAGGGAATTGGAGAAGGGGGACTCGCCGGCACACAAAGTGTTAAAGAAAAGATTCGACCTGATTTCAATGGGATTTTTCCCTTGATACATTTGATTGCAAGTTTTTTCCCCCATTGGCCTTGATACAAAGATCATTATGATCCGATATGGCGTTATCGCACCAGGGCAGCGTTTGCGTAATTTACTTGAATGAGAATTAGCACCAGATTGGGTGGGATACCCCACATCCAAGCTTAATAAATCCGAGTGATAGATCCCAAAGTACTTTGATCAGCTAATGTTTAAATGTGCATGTTGAAAACGGCTCTCAGGATCAATTTAATGGCAAAAAAGCATTTTTGCAGCTTCAGTAATAAACCCTGTATTTTATCAGCGTATTCTTTAGTGCACACTGTATTGAGAGAAAATGGCAAAAAAAAAAAATCTGTATCATTTGGTCTAATTAAAAAGTGTGACTCACAAAATAAGCAAATATGTCAGAGTGTTTATAGTGATTCCAAAATATCCCTGGAAAAAATTATGAGCAAATACACTTCATGGCTGATAATAATGTCAGAAAATAGTGGGCGATAAGTAACTTAATGGCTGGTTCCGTGATGTCTTGTCATGTAGTGGCCGTTTTTAATTAATGCAGTGCCTTGGTAATGATTAATTTAAGCTATTAGTGCAAATATACATACACTTGTATGTATGTCTTTATTTATATAGCGCCATTAATGTACATAGCGCTTCACAGCAGTAAAACACGTGACATAATCATATAAATAAATAATACAAATAACACGTTATAGGAAGAAGTGCTTCAGACATAAAAGTAACATTTAGGAAAAGAAGTCCCTGCTCAGAAGAGTTTACCATCTAAGTGGTTGGTAGGAAGGACGTACAGAGACAGTAGGAGGGCATTCTAGTAAGTGGGTCTGCAAGGGGCCACGGTTTATGCATATGGTCTAAATTATCAGCCATGGAGCTACTCGTATGCTTCATTAAACATGTGTGTTTAAGGTCTTAAAGGTGATAGAGAGGGCGCTGTCAGATATGGAGGGGAAGGGCATTCCAGAGGTGCGGGGCAGTCAGTGAGAAAGGTTTAAGGCGGGAGAGGGCTTTAGATACAAAGGGGGTAGAGAGAAGACATCCTTGAGCAGAACGCAAGAGTCAGGATGGTGTATAGATAGGTTTTTTTAACTACAGGTATATTTATTCGAGCACTTCTGTTTTTTTTAACCAGTTTTAACTGCACTGTAGCTCACACAGAACATTTATAGTGCTTCTAAATGTCAACCCCTTAGGTACCGCATACATGTCACGCATCTCAAGCTATTGACTAGATCATAGGTGGGCAACATATTTTTCAATATAGCCACAGGTGTGGAGAATGAGAATTGAATATGAAATTCTCTGAAGCATGTAAAAATCCCCCCGCACCCCCAAATACCAGTATCTGGCATCGGTGCCGGTGGGATCTGGGCTCCGCACCCACCGTACTCTGATTGGTCATCCTCTCCTCCACTCAGCACTCGCCTCCTCACTGCTTCTGCCGCACTCGCTGTCGGTGTTGCCGCCACCAACACGCTTCCCGTCTAGACAAATTTTAATCCGGACACGCTGGCAAACCAAATTTGGCACACTTTCATGGCCAATTCGCCACTTGTGGCGATTGGCGACAGGGTTGCCCATCTTGGGACTATATCAATGTTTCCTCTCTTCTCCATGCAGTGGAGGAAATACATAGGACACAGTATAAAATTGGCAGTGTAGGACGCTGCTGAAAGGGTCACAGGCTTGTTTTGGCCAAAAGATCGAAGTAAATGACCCATACTTATGGGACGTTAAAGCCTATACTAAAGCTAAAGTCAAGCACACCAAAGTAAATAACATGTCAAGCTAGTGAAATCATAATCAATTTAATACGGAGCATTTAAACTGCGCATAGATACCAGCACCCCCTTCCGAGATAAGTACCTTTGGGAAGCGAGGGTTCCCCAGAGCTGAAATGAATATGGGTCAGCTCCGGAGACACCCTGCTTCAAATATATTACAAAAATGTAAAAAAAACACATTAAAAAAAAGAGTGTCGACAAGAAAGCTTACAATATTTAAAGTTTTTACATTGGCGATGACTTGCCTAAGTTGACTTGTTATTTAATTTGGTGTGCTTGACTTTAGCCTTACTACGTGACTTTTCAATCTTGACATGGGTAGTGTAGTCATTTCTATTTCTCTCTATTATCTTATTTCATTATGTAGAGTAGGAGTGGCAAACTCCAGTCCTCAAGGGCCACCAACAGGTCAGGTTTTATGGAAATCCCTGCTTCAGCACAGGGGGGGGCTCAATCGTTGGCTCCGTTGTTGACTAGGAGCTGTGGCACCTTTAGTTGGAAATGATTATAAGTATAAAATTCTGTCTGACAAACCGTTAGACAGCCCGCTTCGATCAGCATCGGAGTAAAACATCCCAACATTCTGCACAATGGACTGTATTGTCCTGACAGGTCTCTGAGACACCAGCAGACCCAGTGGGGATCTACAATTAAATATTTCAGTATCACAATCTTGCTGTTATAATCTCAGTGTTAATCTATGCTTTCAATCTCTTCATTTATGCTGTACCTCTTACTCACATTAACAACATGATGTACAGAAGTGTACTGAATAAAGGGCATTTTATTTTTGTATTTTCCATTTTTTTTTTACCTTTTTTCCCCCTCAACTCCTATCTATTGCTATGCTATTTACTCTGCTCTTTTAATGTCTTGCATTTCATTTTGCACCAGTTTCTGCTTTCCCACCGTACAGTGATTCTGCAACAGTCAATAATTGCAGTTTGGAGAAAACTATCAATACTCTAATAGTGAAATCCATTCCTAATCTTTTCACAGCAGCATCAATAGAGATATAAAACTTGAAACCCATACAAGATATCTGGAAATGAGTAGCCAGTAATATTTAGTGGGAAATTCACCTCATAATTAGAGAGCCTGTGGTATGTTTACTATTTCTTTTGATAGGAGCAGACACGGCAGAATACATGAAATAGAGTTGCCTAGCAACCTGCTCTCCTCTTTCCTATTTTCCTTTCAGCAGTGCCTGAAATGCAGCCATGTCTGTGTTTTCCAATATAAATCTTAAGTATGGCTCTGATGATAATTTCCAATTCATTGGAATGGGTAGAGGCTCTGGGGTCCTTGAGAAAAATTGCAAAAAAAATGTTTTTTTGTAATATTTTTACTTGCCGTATTACACAGGCGCAATTTTCTCTCCTTCAAGGGTATAACTTATATCACACGTGACAAGAGCGTGCAAGATTTACATTTTTAACATAACTGCGTAGGCAATTTGTGGTTTAGATGATCCAATTTAACAGTTTATCATTTTGCAGCATTATTCATATTGAGGAACGAGGTCTTATAACAGTGTTATGTCAAAGCAGCAAAGTATCTTCATTCACTGTACAGTATCTGTTTCTACATTTTATGTCACCTTATTTCAAAAAGGTATGTTGTGCATCAAGGATTACGTTTTTGCATACCAATCTTTATTTAATTTAAGCGATCCCTCAACAAGCCTCTTCAAGTGATGAGATTCAAGAGCGTGGCCCCGTACAAACATGATGTGTCACTTTAGTATCAAACTAGACTACATAATACCACATAATACTGCACATAGGGTGAAAGAGCGACTCAGTGAGTAAAGACACTGACTGGCACTGAACAGATGAGCATGGTTCAATTCCTAGTGTCAGCTCCTTGTGACCTTGGGTAACTCACTTTATGTTTTTGGTGCCTGAGGCACAGGGAGATAGATTGTAAGCTCTACAGGGCAGGGACCTGTGCCTGCAAAATGTCTCTGTAAAGCACTACATAAAAATTAGCAGCGCTATACAAGAACAAACAATTATTATTATATTTTCCATAGTCTTAGTAATATTCTTTGTTTTTTTAGAATACATCACTGTATAACATACCAACATGTTACATCTGAATATCATATCATTATTTGTCTATTTAGTCTATAGATCTGTTTTTGTGTACCACGGCAATTTTTCATCTTTTCTCTAGTTTTCCCCAATGATTAATATTACAAGCTTGATGTTATAAGACACTGTCTCCATTGCCTCTTCCTTCTTGCACCTTGCAATATGCTACAGTGCTTTGCATACCCTTTGGGAGGCAAAGGTTAATATATGCTAGACAACACTGTCAAATTGGATGCTTTCACTTCAATATTGACAGCCCAATTTGAATGAGATTTGCTTCACTGGGGTAGATCCTCAGAGCTCCATTAAATTTGGGCTACTAACGTGACACCTAAACAACCACTCTAAATTGCTGGGTGCTTTGTGCTCACCCAATTGCACTGCAGAGAAGCAGAGGAGTTAGGGCAGGATCCTCATCAGAATCAATGTCCAGGGCAACACTGTCCAAACCATGGACCTGTTAAAGAAGTGCTGGGCCACACTAGGAGGACATGATGAGCTTGCCTTGACCTAATGGCTAATGAGTAGCGCTTGATGAAGGTAATTTCCACTTCTCAGGTTGTGGGACTACCAGGACTGGTAGATACCAAACTTTTTGTAATTAAAGACCAGCCTTTTTTGTAGGCTATTCCCCGGAATAAAGCTGTGATGATAATAGTCTGGATGTGACTAACAGCAGGTTTTGGTGAGACCTAATTATCGTAACGTTATTCCCATGTGCTAACATTAACAGAGGTGTGTGGATGTGCAATGTTATGCTAACGACTCATCACCGTATGATTTGCATATGAGTAAGCCAGAGGTTCATTAAAAGTTAGCGAATTAGTCTAGTTAACGGGAGGACAATATTACACTAGTGATTAGCATTACGATGCCCTCGCATTAATCAGAGAAGGTTCACACATTTTTGGGGCAGGATTAAATGACCCTGTTATACTGCCATTTACTTGAAATTGTGGTGTAACAATTGTTACATTTCCTGCATTTCTGAGAAAGGTACTGTAAACTTTTGCTAAATTGTTGCAAAATTGAGTCTAAATTTGCAAAACATTTAGCGACCTACATTTGAAAACATTTGCACATCTCTGTTTACTAGAAAGGCAGTTGGTGATGCAAGTAATACACCAGTACAGATTAAGAGGTACGATAGATGTAGGACATGATTCTAGGTGTGTTTTTTTGGATTGTACTTTATATAATGTTTGGTCTCCACTTGTATCTAGCTCTTCTTCGCATGTACCTGGGTCTTGTTGGTGATTGCCCCAGATTTGTTTTAGAATACTCGTCGGCACTACAGTACTTCTCTACTTAAAGTCTGTTTAATATACATTTCAGTTGACAGTACAGTATGTAGAAGACTAAAGGTAATATAGCAACACATCTGTTGTTTGTGATACCTTTTTAATTGACTAATTAAGTTTTACATTGAAAAGCTTTCAGGAGTCAACCTTCTCTCTTCATCAGGTCAAGAGATAATGAGCAAATATTGAATGTCCTAACTCTTTGTTGGAAAAGCAGACACATGAAAATAAAAGAAGATTAATTATTTATCAGTGTGTTGTTTTAGTCATACATTTAGTGTTAGCATTTAGCAGAAGTTATTTACATGGAGGAGCGATAAGGGGAACAGAACATGGCAAAGGTGATAAGTTAACATGTTACAATTCAACCAATATATGTTTAGTTATATGAAAGAAATACCATGTCTTTGCTCAATCCTGTTTCAACAGAACATCAACAACTCCTGTGAAATAATCTATGTTAATAGTTTCCAACTAATTAAACCATATTCAAAAGACATCATTGGAATTTGTGGACAAGTTGCAGTAACATCAAGGAGAAATGTGTCAGGTAGAGAAAAGCTTGTATAAGTTGGAACTCTTTTTTAAGATAATGAAGCTACAGACGATCCAACGAGTATTCAAAAACTTGCCTTAAACTAGTCAGGTACATGCTGGGTACATGCTGGGTACATGCTGGGTACATTTCAGTGACATTTCTGCAGAGGCTACTGGCCCATCGGATTAACACAGCAGGGGTCCCTGGCAGTCCCATTCAGTTTGAATGGGACTGTCAGGGACCCCCGCTGTTAATCCAATGGGCCATTAGTCTCTGCAGAAATGTCACTGAAATGTTGCAGCATGTACCCAGCATGTACCTGGGTCTTTTTGGTAATTGCCACTGATTTGTTTTAGAATAACCGTCGGCATTACAGTATACTGCACCGACACACTTTATTCGAGCAAATACCCAGTATGTACCTGGCAGATACCTGGAATGCGCCGCTTCTCACCTCTGACAAGCCCCGTTGCGTTTGCCTTCCCAGCCTGGGTTCATGCCTGGCTGACGGGCGGCTGATCTGTTAAATGATAATGATTAGGATTTAATAGGCTGCAATGCTTCGCGTGTCTACCAGATGGCATAAATTCATGAATTGTAATGCAGTATATATATATATACTGTGCAGTATTGCAGCCAGCGGGAATAAAATGCTTCAATCCCTGCCTGGAAAATACCTCAATGCACTCGGGCAGAAAACAGTCACAAACCTCAATACACCCGGGTATACCCGAATTCGGGGGACTAGCCGAGCTCGAATAAAGTGTGTCGCCAGTGTAGTAGAAACATACATTAGTAAGAAGGGGTCTGCAGTTTTGACCTCTAAATTCAGAAGAGGAGCATGGGAATGTTTTGCCTTGAAACCATCATGTTCAAATGCAGCATCTAAAATTACCAAGAACAATTCATACAGTGAAGGCAGTGTCTTGCTTCAGAATTCTGTCAGAAAAAGGCAGACAATTCCATGTCTACACGCAGACTGTTCTTCTGTTTTATTTCTTATTTGACCTATTTTGAATTTCTACTATTTCATTTTAATATCAGAGAAAATGTAACACAAAGGAAATCTTTAAATGTGCTACTACTGTAACACAACAATCATTGAGGATGTTATGTTATCTTTCTTTTAATACGTCCAGTATTTATTTGAAGCCAATGGTGGCTTTGCTTTTACGCAATGCCTTTTTTAAAATAATACCACAAAGTGGCCATGTTCTTTATTTGTTATAGTTAGAGCAATGTCTTGTACCTATATCACCAAAACAATGGAAATATTTATATTTGTTTGTGTTAACTTCTAAGTTATAGAGGATAGCACCAGTGTCTCTGTATATTTAGCAAGCTTACTTCACAGTCGCAAGTTATTTCTTCGTTTGTCTTTAATGGCCCATTTTCCTGTTAGTGCTGGACAGATACATAATACAACAACTAAATTACAGGTTATGTTTGAATAGTGATTTTAAATGATATCACACATTTGTCAACTATTGGGAACAGTCAGTACTGAAAATGCTGCTTATTAATACAGTTTTCCTTTTCCCCACAATTGTTATTTTAACCATACAGTGGACTCAAGCAGAGCGAATAGCTCTGAATCAGGATGTTGCAAGAAATTACATTAATTCTACAGTAATTCTAATTAATTTGTGATCAAACCTCCATATGTTAGAAGTGCTGTGTACAGCATAATATATACACAATAGATTCTTATCCAGAAGAGCTTTCTATCTAACTTTAGCATCTACATCTCAGATAAAGGGATGGAGTTTATGGGATCAGTGTGGTTAGTGTCATTCAATGTTTGCAGTACCATGGACAGCTGTCACTTAATGACTTGCACAGGATCCTAAATCGGGGGTCATTCATTACTCTGTGATGGTGCAGATCAGGGCACTGTCGCAGCTCGCCCCATAGAGTTGTCACAGGGTCTTCACTCATTAGGGTCACCCACATCATAAATGACTTCCATTCTATCTCCATTTAAGGCGACACCATCAGGAAGAAAAAAAATCTATTGCATGTACTAATATAGTTGATTTTTAAAGTCACGATTAGACCGCAAATTACTTTGTACCTGATCAAAAACAATAAATTCTGCTGGCGGGGTTACAAATAAAAGCTATGGAGCCAGTTTGCTAAGGTTTCTTTTTTATTGCTTTTGCATGTTTGAAATTGATACAAAACAAGTTGATTGATGTTAGATGCATTGATTGTTGCCTCCCTGCGAGTGGCAGTAAAGCTCTGTAACAGCAAAGTGTACTGTATGATGCACTGAAATTCAGCTTCTTGCCTTTATTGAAAATACCACTTATATTTCTAGTGGTGTGCTGTGTATATTTGTTCAGGGTTGGAGAAAAAGACAAACTGCGTTGTTTTCATAATAAGCTGCTATTGACAATTAATGCAGTTGCTGCCCTGCAGTAGATAAATGACTTGTAGATCAGGAATTTCCATAACGCCTAATATAGTTAATATCTGCACTGCAGTAAAAATATTGAAATATGCAAATTGTGAAAATTCTCTAAAATTGCTAGATTTGCTTAATGCTAAGACTATAAATAGGGAACATACATCATGTTTTGCTCACTCTCATGCGAACAGTTAAAGATTGTTGCAATGGCTACACTAATTATTCATTCATTCAAGTTCATGAGCTGTAAGGAGCCTTCTGACGTTTAGTGAGAATGGCCTATAATATTGCTTTTGATCAAGTTGATATTTAATTTTTTATGTTGAACACTTTATTTAATTTATGTATAGGAAGCAAAAGCTCAACAAGCAGCAAAGAAATAACAGCTTAAAAGTTTGATTGGGCACATAGAGAAGGTATATATATATAAAATGAAAACAAATTGTCCTACAAGGTTTGTTCCTGAGGTCCACTTTTGTGTGGTCTTTTGTCAGAAGAACTGGAATACCAAGGATTTAAATAAATGTAAATAAAACATTGTGGCCAGTGTACTACAAAAATTTGGAATGCAACTCTTGGGGCCTCATGCAGTAAGCGTTCATAAGTCACTTTTCGACCACTTATCGCCCAAAATGCCTACTCTGATTCAGTAAGCGTTGATAAGTGGGCGATAAATTCTTGAATCAGCCAAAAACCATTTGAGCAAAATCAAATCGCCGACTGAGCGGTGATAAACCACTTATCGACGCTTTTCGGAATGTTCATAAACACGCTCGATTCTAGTAGCCGCGAGTAGGTTATCGCCACCTATCGCGGCCCTAGAATGGCGATTTTCTCGCCAAATCCAAATGCCAGAAAAAGTTGGCAAGTTGGTGGGGAGAAGCGTCGATCAGGCAGCGATACGACTTAGAATTTTTGGGGGCATTTTTCCTGCCTCGTATTGATGCTGGGGGTCTATGGAGCTGATACCCATTCATCCCAGCACCGGGGACCCCCAACATGCATCTGATGCAGGAACAATGCATTTACAGCCCACTTCATTAACTTAGCGGCTAACCGCTAAGGCAATGAAGGGGTTAACTACCCGTGCCAGGCTTATTGGGGGCAGCGGGGGTGAGTGAAGGGGGTATTTGGCCCTTGGTGGGTGTTTAGGCCTTGTGGGGGGGGGATTGCGAGTTGACTTAACCCCTTCATTACCTTGGCGGTTAATACTGCTATGGTAATAAATGGGTTAACCCTCCCGCTACCCACCCGCAAGGCCTAAACACCCATCCTTGGGGCTAATACCCCTTCACCCACCCTCGCTTCCTACAATAAAAACAATACACACACACAGCCCCAATACCCACCTCCTAGGCCACAATAAACATAGCAATATTTAATAAACACCAATACACCACCCACCCCCTATGCTCCCCATTGTGGCCCGCAGTGTCTCGGGGGGACCACCTGGAGGCCTACGATGCCTAGCAGAAACCACAAGGAGACCCCCAGACACCTGTGGGCACCCCTCTCTGGTGCACTGTGGGGCCTGCGGACACTCGTCGGGCCCATCGGGGACCCCCGTCAGTCTGGGGTATGAATCCTGTATGTTAAAAAAAATCATGGTTTTACATTATTGGGAGGACTGGGGGGGTTGGGGTGGTTTGGTGGTGTATTGATGCTTAGTAAATATTTTTTAATATACATTTTATTTCTAGTGTAGATGTGCAGGGGTCTCCGGAGTAGAACTGTGTTTGTTTTATGTCCGGGGACCCCCTGCTTCCCGAGATACAGGCCCCGTTATGGGGTGCCGGTATATCCAATGCATGGAAATGTCCCGCATCACGTGATCGGGATATCTCCATGCATAGGAGATACTGGCACCCCATAACGGGGCCTGTATCTCGGGAAGCAGGGGGTCCCCGGACCTCAAACCAACGCGGTTCTGCTCCGGAGACCCCCTGCACATCTACACTAGTAATAAAATGTATATTAAAAAACATAATTTTCGGGCGAGATTTGCGCTGGGAGAGGCGGCTCTCTCTGAGCAGCTCTCTCTGCAGCAGAAATGAATCGCCGGGTTAGGCCTTTTCAGAGGGTTGATCCTATCGCTGGCAGCAACTCGCTCGTTTTGGGAATTTTGTTATGACAGGTAATGAAGGCTCTCTGAATACCGTGATAACAACGCTCCAGAAAACGGCGATATAAATGGCCCGGCGATATTTTTTTTGAACCTTTACTGCATAGGCCCCTTGGTGTCTTGGATGCTACAGTAGATGGTCCACAGAAGCAGGACTCGTGGTTAAGCTGGTTGTGCTATAGCCTTCCATATAACTTAAATTGGTAATACTGTGTATGTGAACAGGCAAAACATGACATGTGTAGCCCAAATAAAGTTGATTTTAATGAGTAATAATATACCCACAAGATGTCACAAAGCCCCATGTACTGTAGTCATACAAACATTGATACAGTGCAATACATTGATCTATTTGAAAGGCACATTCTTTCCCCCAATATCATAACCAGTTGTGCATAATTTATATAATGTCTCTCCCCTTCACCTTTTCTTTCTCACTTGCAACTCTTTTTTTTTTCTAGCTAAAGCCCATAGTTATTCCCAGCTCTCTGTTTCAGTCCACCTTTTAATGCCTGTATATGTATTTATATTAGCAGTAGGCTTCTTTGGGTAGAAGAAAAACCCAGAGCACAGTCAAAGGTATAAGTGAAGGTGTTAAATAGTGTATCACATTAGCAGCACAAATTACAGTAGATCTTAGGTGCAGAACAGAACAGCTCAGCAGCAGCAATGCTCTTCTTACAAAAATCAAACTCCCTCAGTCATTAACCTGAGAAACCTATTACTGATCTGTAATTGGTAATACCATTTAGTAAACCATTTAGGGAGATCAACTGCTGTAACTTAGCTCTCTTTAATATGCAAAGGGTCTGCCCTGGTACAAGATACCAGTAATTAATACCTTCTCATTAATACCTTCTCATTAATACCTCTTATTTCTGAAAAATCTTCTCTTCTGACCCTATTAATTCTGTGCTTAATTGCAGTTGGTAAACACCCTCCCCAATGCAGATGTGCAAACTTTTGCATGAGGTTTGCGAACCATGCAAATTTTGTCCTTTTTGAGTTAAGAGAGAATTTGCAAGCGGTTCGCCAGCATTTAGTCAATGTGTATTGCAATTTCTTTAAATATGCTAATTTGGAACATTCTATAAAATGACTAGACTTGCTTAATGCGTATAAATTGAGTACATACACCATGTTTCACTCACTGTTTAGTGAACAGTGAAAAAGAGCGTTGTAATGGCAACACTAATTACAGACATGAGACCGTACTTACTTAATGTTGATAATCAATGGCACACCTTCCGACCCATTCAAATGCATGAGCCGCAAGGTGGCTTCTGACATAGCACTGCTTACTAAGAATGGCCTATAATATTGATTTTGATCAAGTTGATCTTTCTTTTTTATGTTGAACACTTTAATATACGTGTAAGAAGCAAGCGCTAACAAGTGGCTAAGTAATAACAGTTTAAGAGTTTGGCTGAGCACATAGAGAAGGTATATATGTAAAAAATTAATTCATTTGAAAGTGATACAAAAGGTTTATATCGATACGTCAACCCCTGCTATCGCTCCTGCGCTGGTGAGGTAATTAACATGTTACCCCTAGTAAAGACCAAATTGGCAGTCTTGTGCATAGAGTTAGTAATGCCCCACTACTTGTCGAATGGGCCCTTCAAGCATACACTTCGGGCTCCTAGATTAGCAACCCGCCATTATGTAATGCATACTTCTACCATACCGATTCGGTCAGAAATGCACATTCAACATTCCGGTTCTGCCAGTCAAAAAAACCTCAGGAGTTACTATGCCGAAAACTCGTTTAACACTTGATTATACACACACAAAGCTATTTACAGGACTCACAGTGAGAACCCCCAGTCAGAACTCTGAAGAGCCTGCTTCTAGAACAGAGGGTGGAGCTATATATATATATATATTTATATATATATATATATATATATATAGTTTTGTGGTATATGTAATTCGATGCCCGTGTGGCCTTTACTACGTCGGTAAGACCACACGGATGTTCAAAGAAAGTATGTGTATGCACAGATCGACCATCAGAAAGGTCCTTACAGATACACGTATTCTGGAGGATTTAAAACTACAACCGGTAGCTAGACATTTAAAAAAAGTAATCATAGTCTAGCAACTTTGAGATGTATGCCTATCGTGCAAGCACGTCCCCCAGCACATGACGGTGACAGGGTAAAACTTCTACTACATCTGGAAGCAAGGATAATATTTGAGCTGGACACAATGGCGCCAAAAGGACTTATTGAAGACTTGATATAGGATGTTTCCTATAATTGCTTTGAAAATTCTGACTATTTTGGCTGCTTGATCACTCTTTATTAGTGGGGTTCTGTCTAACAAGTTGTGGACCTTCAGATCATTTTACTCCCATAGTAACTATTTTTTGCCGAGAGCAATCATTGACTTTTGTGCCTACTGCCAACATTTGTCATTACTGTATTGCTTTTTTGACAAGCATTTTTGGACTATTTGCATCCTGCAACATTGTGTGCCTTTGTGTGTTTACCCTACCTATTCACTTCACATATGGTGTTCCCTCACTTATTGTTTTTTAGGAGTCCATGACGCTGGGCGGGGTGATAGAGTCCTGGAACCGTGCCTGAATTCTTCATGCGCGGGTTTCAACCTCACTGGTTACCAATGGAGACCAGATGCTGAATACAGGTCTTGATATGGAGGGCTCGATGTCATACGGGTTGATGGAGAGCTATGTTTTGGCCAGGACATTATATGCGCATGCGTGTGCTTCCCTGCATTCGTTGCCATTGGAGATTCAATGCTAAGGACTTTGTTACTTAGCAGCGGAGGATGCTAAGCCGTCTCATCGGAAATACGAATTAATAGCTCTATTACTCACGCGTGAAAAGGCAGGGAAAGATCAGTGCTGTTCAAATTGGTTGCCGCATGTGTTTGTGGACCCCTGGGGGTGTTGTTTGATTGGTGAATTAAATTGTTGGATCAGCTACAGCTGATTTAGTGCACTGGTTTATGGGTATAAAAATCTGTCACAGTCATAGTTCTGCTACACCTCTGTGAGGAAAGTCCTCTTGCTGGGGCCGAAACGTTGGAGCCTGTGTGTTTCTTTGTGTTTATACTGTACACTTTTTTTGTACTATCAACTATCAAAGTGCTGCTTTGTGATTTCTGCTTTGGTGGGGATCACAGTGATTATATATATATATTGATTCTGATGCCCACATCACATTGCAGTATCTTTTTGTCCCAGAATAAGGCCGGAAACATTATATTTCTCTACACAGGGTTTATTTACAGGGTTAAATTATACACCAACAGGCCCACTGTCCCTTTAAGTCAAAACAAATCATAAAAATATCACCTATTCCCTTTAGGGAAAACTAACTAAACATACTTCAGCCCTTTTTACGGTGCTGGCCAACTAAACTGGTTCCCAGCTTAAACTATGCCTTATCATATGCATAGTCTTAGGTACATACATGTTTTTCTTAGGTCTTGATCTGTTACTGTTGGGGCTCCAAAGTAATTCCCGCTAGATCCTGCAAGAGTTCAGAGAATCCCTCTTCTCTGTAAGTTCAATATTAAGGACAGGACATCCCTGCTTCAGCGCAGTCTCGCATCCTTTCTTCTTCTTCCTGGTGTTAGCAACCCAGGCAGTCTCAGCAGGCTCCGCGACCAACGTCCAGGGAGCCTGTATCATCCAGATTCACCTTGCTTGGGAGATCTCTCTCTCCCCCCTTCTCTGAGGAAAAGCAGTCTCTCTCAGAATGGCAGCTCATTGTGTCTACCTTTAAATACTTCCTTGTTCATTCAGGAGTCTAGCCTGATTAGCTGCAACTGAAACTAGTAACTCCCTGTAGGCTGGAAATCACACTCGCTACAACACTCCAGCCGATACAGAGACAGTGATTGTATCACTATATATTTATATTACACCCTCTGTACTCCCTATAGTGACATCACGGGTCACAAGAAATACAGGGGAGGGGCAATATCGAAGTGACCCCACGGCAGTCCTTGCCCAGATGAGCTTACAATCTATGTTTTTGGTGTCTGAGGCTCAACTTCCCCAAATTCAAACTCTGTGTCATAGTTGTCAAAGCCAGTGTGTTTACTCACACAGGCCGTGATTATACAGGAAACCGCACGCCTGAAAAACAACATTAAAAAAAACAATAGCAGCGCACATGCCTTCTGTGGCGTATGCGCCGCGTGGAACTGCAGAGCGGGTGTCTCCTGGCACAATCTGCCGATTTGTTATTGGCTGGTGATGGCCACGTCACGTGAGCGGTTCCAGCCAATGAGGGCAAACTGCTCACGGCCAGGCCTTCACCACACTTCCTTGACTCCTCTCCACCAGCTCCCTGGTATAATCACTATGCTGCTCGGCGGCAGCGCTGGGTGACGTCACAGAATAGCGCTACCGTCTTGTAGCATTTGGTAAAATTGAGCCCTAAGTCTCTCCTCCTGCAATGTACCAGCTTGCAAAGTGGGGAGTTTCAAAAGCATAGTATATAACTGGATATATGAAAGCCTGTTTCTGTTCGCCTCCCTTTTCCCCTTTTGTGCTTTGTCGTGGTGTCAAAAATCTTTGACAGCTCTGAGGTGGCTAAAATGTTTCTGGCTAATGAGCTGTATCAAAATCCTGTAAGGGACTTCATTAATGATCTTCTTACTTTAAATGCATTTCTCATCTTCCCACTGATACATAAACCCATGAAACTTTGAAAATGATTTATAGCTAGTAAAATCTTCTGCTTCTCAAGTGAAAACATAATGATACAGGTTTAAATCATTATGAAAAGTAAATCACATTGAGAAACATTGTAGCACACCAAACCAAGCAAAACAAAATGCCTTAATGCACATTTGATTTGTACAAATAATACATTTTTATTTTCAATGTTTCTTCCTGTTTGTATGATTATAATGGTATAGCCAAGTAATGGGTCTGTGGTAGAGATGGGCAAAACTGTCAAAATCCGTTCCGCGATGTAAAATCCGTCGGCGGATTGTTCCAGTTTAAATCCGTGCGGATTGAATCAATCCGCACGGATTCTGACAATCCTATCCGCGTTTCTAAGAGTACAATCCGTGAGAATTCATTGGAGAATTAAAAAAAAAATTCAAACTTTTTGTACTCTTAGAATTCAGCGGATTGTGGAATCAGCAGATTGTACTCGGAACCGCCCGATCCGTGGCGGATCCAAATCCGCAAAAAAAAAAATCCCATCTCTAGTCCTTGGGAAGAGTAGGGAAAGTCTCTTGTTGGGTAAGCAAATAGGGTTAATAATACTGTATATGTTTGCTGTTCCAGTCATTTTTTGCTGATTAGAGCACTTTTGCACAGTGACTTTGCAGTTACTGCATGTTTTAATAAACCCCCAAATCATTGTAACTGGTTGGTGGCAAAGATATAATCTCCTAACTATTTCCTGGTGTTACAGCTATAAAAGGAAACACATATGAGATACTGTAATTGCTCAGTATTATTGAAACACCTGCACCTCTCCATAGCACAGATAAGTGTCTTCTCCATCAGGTTAAACATTAAATTGAAAACGATTCCTTTTTCTAATTATAGGCAGAACAGGGATGTGTGGATTCATTCATGCATGTAACACTCCATAAATGATTATTTTGAGATGTGTGATCATCAGTTTTCTGGCTCACACAGTCTTAACATACTAGACGAATTTGCAGTGAAAACAGCCTTTTTAAAACGTAGTAAAATTACCAAAGTTTTAAAATAAAAAAGCGAAATTAAAAACAAATTTTGCTAATAAAAGCCAGAATTAAGGATACCCAGTTTTGTATCTCATCAGCGATGTTGCTGCTTAAGAAAAATAACTAGATACTTCTAGAATTTCTCTAGAAAGGTCCTTTTTTCAATCTTTTTCAAAAGAGCTAAAAAAAATGTGCAAACCGAATTTTGGTAAGTTTGCCCATCCCTACTATAATTTACCCCTTGTTTTCAAAGAATTGTTAATCTTATTTGGAAATGAATAATTGTAACATTTGTCTCACTTCTTAAATGTTACAGTACCCTTACAATGTTCTGTGGATGTCACAATACGGGCCCTGATGACATTTTAGAGAACATCATGACACGTTTGCTTATTTGTAGGGGAGATCACATTCTACAGCAGAGACAATCTTCCACTTCTCTTCATAATTTCAGGGGTCGGTTCACCAACATGGAATTTATTTATTTATTTATGGCAGTAAAAAATGTTATGGGGGGGGGGGGGGTGGAGGGTGTAATGCAAAGATTCTGGATTCAGCCAATAACTTGCAAACTCAGTCAGTAAACAGTCTTAGAGATGTAATCAAAAGAGGATTTTACTTAGCTTCAGTTATGTTCTTAGTTACAGCTTGCACAGCTTTACAGCATACAATAGGAAAAACGATCCAAACACCCGGGGAAGCCCCAATCAGTCTAGTCTGATCCCGAGAGAGCAAGGGGAATTCTTGGCCAGGGCACCTGCACCGTCCGTGGAGAAGCTTCTGGCACTATCCACAGCCTAGGCTCTTATTTATAGTATTTTGTGTTAGGCTTCCTCCAATCAGTGCTGTGTGTTGTAGCAAAATGGATACTTAAACTGATGAGTCACACTTCCTTTGCAGTAAACAACTCTATATATGGTAAACATGTGACAGAGAGAGAGAGAGCTTTTTTTGTCTATCAATAAATCTATTTACAAATGAATCTTTGTAATAATAAATGGAGGGAGGGAGGAGTAGTAAATAAAGATCCTTACCTCCCATGCTGATGATGAAGAAACAATTCAAAATAATGATACAAGGTTAAGTTTGAGAAGAGAGTGCAAAGATGGCCAATGAGATTGATACATGTATGGGGTTATTTTATTATGAACTAACGGTTATGCTTTGGTGTTTTAAGTTGTAATAATTTTCATAATTTGGTTTTTAGTTAACTAAATACAAATATATGGATTTGAGATTATAGGGATCATGTAAATGTGAAGCAAAATTGCCTAAAACCCCATTAAATAATTGTAAAGTATTTCTAGCCACATGTTCATTTTCATTCTTTATCTTCAAGCATCTCTATTCCTTTAATTTATTTTTCACTGTTGGGACCAATTTAACATTTATATCCATTTAAAGTACATTCAATCTTGCCTTCCCAAAATGTCTCTCTTCGGCCTTTCTCCAATAAACAGATATTGCCAGACTAGCAGTAATGTTTGTGTTGCGGGGGAAAACTGTGGAATCCTGACCGCGGCATCCCCTGGCCACTTTACATCTCTCCGTGTACGTCCCATTTGGAAGAATGGATCCCCGAAGGCAGACACAACTTTAACTGTCACTGGAGCCACTGCAGTTTGCTTTCGATGCCACGTCTCCAGAGCAGTAAATCTGGCTGCATCTGTAGTGAGAATTTGTTAATTTTTCATTAGTTAAGCTTTGCCTTCTTTTAATCTAGATAGAAAATAAAAAAAACAATGTGTGGTGCATTTGCACAACCTCAGACAGGTCTGCAACCCAGTCTTTTACCATTTTTGCTTAGTAAACAGTGCTTCCACTGCAGCCAGGGATTCTGGGTAATCACATGCACTCTTTCCTTCTTATCCATTTTAACATGGACGCCTATAAGCTTATACCTGCCACAGCTTATACCTTATTACACAGCTTTTCAGCACAGCCTGGGTTAAAGAAGTGCAGAGCCAGTAAAACCTACTTACAGACAGCTGTTTTGGACCTTTTGGGTCTCATCAGTGCGATGTTGGTTGCTGGCTATGTAATGCGAAGCTGGTACGTGGGTATAACCAGACATTAAAAAAAGTTATGGTGGAAGCTAATGCTCCAAAAACAGTACATTAGCGCCTTCTGACTATATAAACTGGAGGTAATCTTTTTTTAAAGAAACCATTATTTTCATATTCTCTGGACAATCCCTCTTGGCTTTCTCACATCTTGTGCTTTCAGACCTTTATGGAAAGGGAAGGATGAAAGGGAAAATGTCTGTACAAGAAGAGAGGACAGAAGAGAAGTTCTGTAGGTAGGGAACCTCTTGGTCTACTCAATAGCTCATTCCTTCAAATCCGCACTCTCCTTTACTATTTGAAAATGTATTACTCCACATTCATCCTAGAGGATCGAATTAAACTGCCTTGGAGTTGACTAAATTGGAGAAAATCTCTCTAAAAACTGTTGGTCTGAGTAAGAGATGTGTGCAGAGGTATGCAATGGAGACCGTTTTTAAGGTGAAATTAAAATAAGGCTTTATTGCATGTTCCTCTAAACAATACAGCAAACAAAAAGATACATAAAACAATAAACACCTATCCCTGTGTAAGGGCTAAGTTACTTCCCCAGTCCCTCTCTGCAAGGCTGGGGGGTGGAGCCCCTGACCTACTTATCACCCCAGAGCATCAGCGGTACCTTAACGCACGTAGCCCTTCAGGTCAGTGGTGTCTGGGTAGGTGTCTGCTTGAGGGTCCAGGCATAGAGGTCTGGTCCCCTTGTGTCTTTCTCTCAGGACACAGCCCTCCTTTTCCTTCTGTCAGCTCCCTTGTGAGCTAAGGAATCTTCTTTCCTGTTACTCAGACAAGGCTTTTTCTAACAGTCCTAATCAGCCAGGTGGAGTCTGGTTGATTGCCTGTGCAATTAACCAGCACACTGCTGGATTTAGAGGCTGTTTCTCTCCAACAGTAATAAGTCCCTGTTACAGTCTGCTACCTTATGAACTCTGACTGCTAAAGCTACTGTATGTGAGGTATTGCTGACCTTTGCTTGAAGAAAAGTCGTATTTTTGTTGCTGCATTTTGGCTCAATAAAAGCCTATCTTTATTTTCTCCAAATGCAAAGCCCCCTGCATTACCTCTACTGGCATCCCTTACAGATAGTTTTCATATAATGAATTTCATTTAAAGTTGGTTTTGAATAGGATTAAACATTTAAACAATTGCCAAGCTGTTGTGATACAGTGTCAATGTGTCTGTTCTATGGCTACGCTGGCGGCCGTGCAACCGAATTCCCCAGTCTGCAGAGAGCTACAGGGGGAAAGACAGGGGTGTGTGACTGGGGAGTGATGGGGGCGCGGCCATGACATCACCCGGCAGGTTCGCCCTCATTGGCTGAACCGCCGGGGGGCGTAGCCTAGCGCTCCGTCGCTAGTTACCACCTCAATTTTCATGTGTGCCTCAAAAACTCGCCGCGCAGCACGGCGGCCGCCTCAAACAGCGGGCCCGGCCCCATTGAGGGGCGGCTCTTGTTCCTGCAGCATCCGCCACAGCGGGCGCTGCAGTAGCCAGTGGGGACCTGATCTGTACTAACTTCCCCAATTATGAAACTTATTGGGAGTATTCCATTGTCAATCAGCTGTTACCAAAGAGCCTGCTAGACCATTGAGCTGTATTTAAAACTAGTGCCCGCAGATCATGAACACTTATGACCACAGTATCGTATTAACACTTTAAATGCTCTGTATTCACCTTTCATTTGATGGGTACTAATTCTTAACGTATTCGCCTTGTTCTACTCTCAGCTGTCTACTCAGGAGTTGCACAATATTTTTAGTTTGATTCGCAGACCAATTAGTGTCAGAAGGTAACATTCTATCATCTTGTATCATCCTGCCCAATGTGCCTGCAGTATGCAGACAGGAACTGTAGTTGAGGTGATATGGTAGTGGCAGTAAAGAAAGTACAATCCTCTGGTTTCTTCTCCTTTAGATAAATGTTTCACTTTCTATTCAGTTTCCAGTGTAAGTCTAAAAAAAAAATATTGGCAAGCATTTCAAAACTCCCTGGAAGAAAAAGTTTTATGTTTAAAGCTCTCTGTTTTAGTCACAGGAAACATTTTTGACCTGCTTCCCCTTCAGGCAGAAAAGAGAAACATGCAGACGCTCTTACACTACTGGGGCATTTTAAATGTTACTGTAACTATACAGTTGAAGAGATTAAAGGCAAGTGTCAGCCTTACTGCTTGACATCTTACTTGCAGAGAGAGATTTGCCCTCTCATTGTTTTTTACACCGTATATTGTTTGTGTACAGTATGTCTGTATGTATACTGAAAAGAGGATATTTATAGCACATTTGATTCGTTTTACCCCTGTGCATCTATACCAGGGGTGGCAAACTCCAGTGCTCAAGGGCCACCAACAGGCCAGGTTTTAAGGATATCCATGCTTCAGACCAGGTGTCTCAATCGTTGACTAACCCACTGATTGAGCCACCTGTGCTGAAGCAGGGATATCCTGAAACCCTGACCTGTTAGACTGGACTGGAGTTGGCCGCCCCTTGATTTATAATAAAGAAAAACATTAAGTTAACACTAGAGGTGCAAAATTGTTGCTAACGTTTGAACAAACATTTGCACAAAGGTCTTTACACTGCAATTTTTTTGCGTATTTATGTATATTTTCACACCTTTTCAAGCACATTTGAACTTTTGCCCCCAAATTTTGCAAAAGCTCAAAAAAATGTAGAACGCAAATTTGAAGACCTTCACATTTCTCTATTCAACACAACATTAAGGTCCCTCTGACTCTCTATACATACTGTACTCTAAACAATATATATATATATATACAGTATATATATATATATATATATGACAAACAAAAAAGAAAAAAGCAGCGCCTCTATTAAGCTAAATCTATAAAGTTCATAAACCAAATAATATAATTAATGAATAATAATAACTAATATATACCATATAGTAAAAATTACATATATATAACCAAATCAATCAAACTATAAACCAGGAAACAATATGATAATTGTATACATATAGATATATGACAAAAATAAATAAACAGAGAAACAAAAGGAATAAATGGATAATATAAGAGAAAAAAATGTATAAAAACCAGTCCTCAAAAATAAGTCCAGTAATGGTGTTGGTTCCGGTGTGGAGGGTCTCCGGCAGCTCTCAGTGTGGTCAAACCAAGTCCACAGTGAATCTAGGGGAAAAACAGGAAGAGAGAGCGCACGCCCATAGCGTAAAATAGTATTTTAATGAGGGGAGGGGGAAAGGGGGGATAAAAAATGCACTCACAAGGGTACAATAAAAACAAGCATTGTGTGATATAATCACCACCATCCGGTTCGTGTCTGCAGCGTCTTGGGGCAGTCCCAGTATTGCAGTATCAGGATCGTAGTCCCAACAAGTATCCAGGGCAGATAGTATTCAATACAACTGTATTAGAGTCCTGGAAGATGGCTCCGTGTAGTACAGGCTTCTGCAGCAGTTGCGCATGGATCCGTCCGTTCCAGCGCTCGGTGATGACGTCAGTGTCAATGCGTCTGACGTGATGACGCTCCCTGACGCGTTTCGTCACTCTCGGGTAACTTTTTCAAAGGGTGATGTGGAGATGGGGGAGGTCCGGTATTTATATAGAGAGTCCAATAATCTCAATTACTTTGATCGTCCCCCCTTCTCAGCTGAAAGTGCTAAGTGCTCCAACATATATGCAAATGCCTTAAACATAAAAATATGTCTGAAAATATTTAAAAATATTTAAAGAAGCTTGCTGGATTGGAGATAGAGTGCATCATTTGTCACATAGAAAATATAGCTCGCCATATATGAATCCAAAGGGGAACTATCTTTTAGATGATAAAGCATCAAGGTTTAATTAAATAGACCTATAAACAATGTAGATATTAATACTAACAGATAAATGGAGATAGGAATGAGTCCTATGAAGCTCCCCCTTAAATTCATTCTGGCCAATATTACATGAAACATCACAGGGGTCATGACAAATTGATAATACAAAAGTCATATAATGTAAACACTATACGTAGTAGTTAATTAACCCCTTAAATGACAAACGTCACAATGACCTACAGTATATAGACCAGGAGATATTAGGAAATACATAACAAACATATATCATGCCTATGCCACGGACAAAGGCAGCTGTCAGGAATAGTGAGGATGTGGTGAAAAAATAAAAGAATATATAAGGATTCTAGTAGTATAACAATATATATATACATAATAAAATATATATATTATATATAATATATGTAAAAAAGACATATATAAAACTAAATACCTACATAAGTGTTTCTCAAAAACTTATCAGTGCATATCATTAACTTCGTTGCATTATCCAAGTGCTCAGTGAACTGTAATTGTGGTTAAACTCTGCTATTGTAATGTGTATCTAATATTAAAATTAATTCCATGTGTAAGATAAAAGTACCTGGGATGTGTGAAATAAATGTAGGAAGATTGTATATTATTGGAAAAATAAAATATAAATGTGTAAAATAATTACTAACCCTTTATAACCCCTAAATGTATCCAATATTTGTGAGAATATATATATATAAAGATAGTATATATCTCTAATAAAAAATATTTTGATAAATTAATATGTGTATTAACAACAATGTATATTGTAATTATATTGGTATTATGTACATTCTTGGAAGGATGTGATGACCCCTACTCAGAGACAGGAGGAGGGACCGGGGCAACGGTAGGAGATGGGATGGGGGGGAGAGGGGGGGAAAAAAAGGGGGGGGGGGGGCGGGGGATAGGGAGGGAGGGGGGGGAGCGGTGGAGGGGAGGGGGGTGTGAGGGGGGGGGGGGGGAGGGAAGGGAAGGACAGTGTGGGATCTATATACCCCAAGGAGAGAACCAGACAGAAGATGGCAGAGGGCAGAGGAAGTCTAACAGGAGGAGACGTCCAGGGAACCATTACGTGAAGGTACTCACATCGAGACATTCATTGAGTCCACCTGGGCTGAGAGTGCCTAGTTGGTGGATCCAAAAAGTCTCCCGCCTACACAGAGTTTTGAACCGATCACCACCGAGGACACTTGGAGAGATGTACTCAATTCCCATTACTTTCATAGTTTTAGGATCTTGTTGATGGAAATTTTTGAAATGTCTAGATAAACTATGATTATTAAGACCCTTAATGACATTTCTCCTATGTTCTAGGAACCGTGTTCCAAGTGTCCTGCTGGTGCGTCCCACATATTTCAAATTACATCCACATTGGATCAGATATATTACATATGTGCTGAGGCAGTTGATTGAACTTTTAATAGCATAAGTGGTACCTCTGGTGGAGGAACAAACCTGGGCCTGACTCAGGAGATGCCTACAGGTAATACAACGACTACGACCACACGGGTGGTTCCCTGATGGACCCTTTTGAAGTCTAGTAGTGTTAGTGGAACTGGAGGAGGACCTCAATCTGGTGGGAGCTAGAATACTTTTTATGTTTCTAGCTTTCCTATATATCACCCTCACTCTATCAGGTAGGGTGGGTCCTAAAAATGGGTCACACTTGAGAACAGACCAGTGATCATTTAGTATTTTATTGATGGATCTATAGGACTGATTATAATTAGTAATAAACCTACATGTCGATGTCTCCATCTCTGACCGAACTGATGGAGTATTGTAACCGAGGCGACTCCCCTTATTTCCCTTATTATTCGACTGATTCAATAAGGTGGATCTGTCCGATGAGCTCACCTTGTTGAGAGAGTCCGAAATCAGACATGGATCATACCCCTTGGAAAGAAATCTCTTTCCAAGTAGGGCGGACTGGTCCCTGAAATCAACATCCCTTGTGCAGTTCCTACGAATTCTGTGGAACTGCCCCAAGGGAATGTTGTTGAGCCACTGTTTGTGATGGTTACTGGACGCATGAACATAGCTATTTACAGACACAGTCTTGAAGTGCGTGGTGGTAATAATATTCAAGTCTGTGTCTGTACTAAGAGCCAGATCTAAAAAGACAGTGGATAGATCGCTAATCTCAAAAGTGAATTTGAGTCCTAACAAATTGTCATTGAAGGAGCCCAAAATCTCAGATAACACCGATTTGTCCCCATCCCAAATCATAATGATATCATCTATGAAACGGCCATAGTATACGAGACCCGCTCCAAGCAAGGTGTTCTGCCACACAAAGGACTCCTCCCAGTGCCCCAAAAATAGGTTGGCATAGCTGGGAGCAAATCGCGTACCCATGGCCGTTCCACAAATTTGTAGATAAAAATTACTTTCAAATAAAAAATAATTGTGAGTGAGGATAAAGTGAATACTTTGTAAAATGAAATTCTTGTGTTTCTCTGGAAAAAGTAGATCCCTATCCAACCAATATTTGATGGCCTCCAACCCCCTGGCATGTTCAATACAGGTATAAAGTGATGTGACATCACATGTAGCCCATAGATAGGTTGATTTCCACCTAATTTCGGAGATGGAATCAATGACATGGAGCGTATCCCTAATATGGGACCTAAGTGAGGCTACATAGGGATGGAGAAAGTAATCAACATATTGGGACAGGCTCGATGTCATCGACTCCACCCCCGATACTATGGGTCTGCCAGGGGGGTTGGATAGGGATTTGTGCACTTTAGGTAAGTGATAGAAGATGGGAGTGCGGGGATGGGAAGAATATAAAAACTTAAACTCTGATTTTGAAATAATACCCTCACCCAGTGCAGTGGTAAGGAGCTCCCTCAATGACAACTGGTAGGAATCCACTGGATCGGACTCTAATAAGGTGTAGGAGGCCCGGTCACCCAAGAGTCTATGCGCCTCAAGGAGGTAGGCACACAGATCCTGGATGATTATGCCTCCCCCCTTATCGGCTTGTCTGATGACTATATCATGGTTGGCCTTTAGCTTGTTCAATGCGTCCAGTTCACCCTTGGATAAATTGTGTTTAAATTTGGTGGGTTTAGCACACAGTAGCTCAAAGTCACGTAGGACCAAATTGTAGAACGTGTCCACAAATCCCCCCTTGGATTGGTAAGGGAAGAAGACTGACCTAGGTGCAAATGGTGAATGTATAATATTGCAATCCTCTTCAAAGTCTTCCTCCACAGACCTGGTGGGATAAATGGACCGCTCAAATCGATCAATAATTTCTGGTGTTCCTGATGTCGAGTCCGACTCTCTCAGCAACGAAGTGAGCGCATCAATGCAGACTTTCTCCTGTGTATCAAAGACAAAGGTGGAATCATTAACCTTAGTATTCATCTCCTTCATCTTATAATGTCTAGTCAATGTCATTTTCCTAATGTAACTATTCAAATCAATGAACAGTTGGAATGAGTTAGGGCCAGTATTTGGCGAGAAAGAAAGGCCCTTTTCTAACAGCGACTTATCTGAATCCGTCAATGTGATAGTTGAAAGATTAAATATATTACCACTATCTATATCTATAGCTACTCTTCCTCTGTTTTCCTTCTTCCTCTGGACGATTCTGCCTGCCCTAACTCCTCTGCTCCTCTTTTTCCCTGCCCAGATGGTCTGTTCGGGGCCTCTCGGTCCCAAAGGGGATAGTGTCTGTCTGGATCTCTCCCTTTTAACCTCCCCTCCTGTCTCGGAGTCCTGTCCAAAAAATGGGCTGACCTATGGTTAGTGGTAGGTTCCTTGGGCCTAGCCCCACCACCAGTATCAGCTGGCACCCCTTCCGTCCCACGCACCTCAGGCCCACCAGATTTCTCCCCAGTGTCCCCAGGGAGAGGCTCGACCTCAAGGACCGAGTAGCCTCCACTAGTGTGGAACTGTGGGGGACCCTTAGAGGGACCCTGTGTGCCCTGCTGTGCCGTGTGACTGGAGGGGGCGCAGCTGGATGGCTCCCTGGATCGATGGGATCCACCTATTCCAGACCTGGAACCTGACCTATACCTACCTCCCTTCCTATAATTGAAATTCTGAGTCCATCATGGTTGGAGGCCATCAAATATTGGTTGGATAGGGATCTACTTTTTCCAGAGAAACACAAGAATTTCATTTTACAAAGTATTCACTTTATCCTCACTCACAATTATTTTTTATTTGAAAGTAATTTTTATCTACAAATTTGTGGAACGGCCATGGGTACGCGATTTGCTCCCAGCTATGCCAACCTATTTTTGGGGCACTGGGAGGAGTCCTTTGTGTGGCAGAACACCTTGCTTGGAGCGGGTCTCGTATACTATGGCCGTTTCATAGATGATATCATTATGATTTGGGATGGGGACAAATCGGTGTTATCTGAGATTTTGGGCTCCTTCAATGACAATTTGTTAGGACTCAAATTCACTTTTGAGATTAGCGATCTATCCACTGTCTTTTTAGATCTGGCTCTTAGTACAGACACAGACTTGAATATTATTACCACCACGCACTTCAAGACTGTGTCTGTAAATAGCTATGTTCATGCGTCCAGTAACCATCACAAACAGTGGCTCAACAACATTCCCTTGGGGCAGTTCCACAGAATTCGTAGGAACTGCACAAGGGATGTTGATTTCAGGGACCAGTCCGCCCTACTTGGAAAGAGATTTCTTTCCAAGGGGTATGATCCATGTCTGATTTCGGACTCTCTCAACAAGGTGAGCTCATCGGACAGATCCACCTTATTGAATCAGTCGAATAATAAGGGAAATAAGGGGAGTCGCCTCGGTTACAATACTCCATCAGTTCGGTCAGAGATGGAGACATCGACATGTAGGTTTATTACTAATTATAATCAGTCCTATAGATCCATCAATAAAATACTAAATGATCACTGGTCTGTTCTCAAGTGTGACCCATTTTTAGGACCCACCCTACCTGATAGAGTGAGGGTGATATATAGGAAAGCTAGAAACATAAAAAGTATTCTAGCTCCCACCAGATTGAGGTCCTCCTCCAGTTCCACTAACACTACTAGACTTCAAAAGGGTCCATCAGGGAACCACCCGTGTGGTCGTAGTCGTTGTATTACCTGTAGGCATCTCCTGAGTCAGGCCCAGGTTTGTTCCTCCACCAGAGGTACCACTTATGCTATTAAAAGTTCAATCAACTGCCTCAGCACATATGTAATATATCTGATCCAATGTGGATGTAATTTGAAATATGTGGGATGCACCAGCAGGACACTTGGAACACGGTTCCTAGAACATAGGAGAAATGTCATTAAGGGTCTTAATAATCATAGTTTATCTAGACATTTCAAAAATTTCCATCAACAAGATCCTAAAACTATGAAAGTAATGGGAATTGAGTACATCTCTCCAAGTGTCCTCGGTGGTGATCGGTTCAAAACTCTGTGTAGGCGGGAGACTTTTTGGATCCACCAACTAGGCACTCTCAGCCCAGGTGGACTCAATGAATGTCTCGATGTGAGTACCTTCACGTAATGGTTCCCTGGACGTCTCCTCCTGTTAGACTTCCTCTGCCCTCTGCCATCTTCTGTCTGGTTCTCTCCTTGGGGTATATAGATCCCACACTGTCCTTCCCTTCCCTCCCCCCCCCCCCCTCACACCCCCCCTCCCCTCCACCGCTCCCCCCCCTCCCTCCCTATCCCCCGCCCCCCCCCCCTTTTTTTCCCCCCCTCTCCCCCCCATCCCATCTCCTACCGTTGCCCCGGTCCCTCCTCCTGTCTCTGAGTAGGGGTCATCACATCCTTCCAAGAATGTACATAATACCAATATAATTACAATATACATTGTTGTTAATACACATATTAATTTATCAAAATATTTTTTATTAGAGATATATACTATCTTTATATATATATATTCTCACAAATATTGGATACATTTAGGGGTTATAAAGGGTTAGTAATTATTTTACACATTTATATTTTATTTTTCCAATAATATACAATCTTCCTACATTTATTTCACACATCCCAGGTACTTTTATCTTACACATGGAATTAATTTTAATATTAGATACACATTACAATAGCAGAGTTTAACCACAATTACAGTTCACTGAGCACTTGGATAATGCAACGAAGTTAATGATATGCACTGATAAGTTTTTGAGAAACACTTATGTAGGTATTTAGTTTTATATATGTCTTTTTTACATATATTATATATAATATATATATTTTATTATGTATATATATATTGTTATACTACTAGAATCCTTATATATTCTTTTATTTTTTCACCACATCCTCACTATTCCTGACAGCTGCCTTTGTCCGTGGCATAGGCATGATATATGTTTGTTATGTATTTCCTAATATCTCCTGGTCTATATACTGTAGGTCATTGTGACGTTTGTCATTTAAGGGGTTAATTAACTACTACGTATAGTGTTTACATTATATGACTTTTGTATTATCAATTTGTCATGACCCCTGTGATGTTTCATGTAATATTGGCCAGAATGAATTTAAGGGGGAGCTTCATAGGACTCATTCCTATCTCCATTTATCTGTTAGTATTAATATCTACATTGTTTATAGGTCTATTTAATTAAACCTTGATGCTTTATCATCTAAAAGATAGTTCCCCTTTGGATTCATATATGGCGAGCTATATTTTCTATGTGACAAATGATGCACTCTATCTCCAATCCAGCAAGCTTCTTTAAATATTTTTAAATATTTTCAGACATATTTTTATGTTTAAGGCATTTGCATATATGTTGGAGCACTTAGCACTTTCAGCTGAGAAGGGGGGACGATCAAAGTAATTGAGATTATTGGACTCTCTATATAAATACCGGACCTCCCCCATCTCCACATCACCCTTTGAAAAAGTTACCCGAGAGTGACGAAACGCGTCAGGGAGCGTCATCACGTCAGACGCATTGACACTGACGTCATCACCGAGCGCTGGAACGGACGGATCCATGCGCAACTGCTGCAGAAGCCTGTACTACACGGAGCCATCTTCCAGGACTCTAATACAGTTGTATTGAATACTATCTGCCCTGGATACTTGTTGGGACTACGATCCTGATACTGCAATACTGGGACTGCCCCAAGACGCTGCAGACACGAACCGGATGGTGGTGATTATATCACACAATGCTTGTTTTTATTGTACCCTTGTGAGTGCATTTTTTATCCCCCCTTTCCCCCTCCCCTCATTAAAATACTATTTTACGCTATGGGCGTGCGCTCTCTCTTCCTGTTTTTCCCATATATATATATATATATATAATCAAAAAATAAATAGATGATACCGTTCTGTGGCTAACAAAATGCTTTTATTTGTGCGAGCTTTCGAGATACACTGATCTCTTCTTCCGGCGATGTTACAATGAATGAAGCAAGGATTACTTAAAAACAGTGTCTCTTGGAATGTTATCTGTGCTGGTCCTTCCCCCGATGTGGATGTGTATATATATATATATATGCAAATATAACTGTATGCTCATCTGCATGTCTTAGGCAGGTATGCAACCCCGCCTTTCCCCATTATCACCCAGCATACAGCACTTCCACTGCAGCAAGGGATTCTGGGAAATGACATGCAAATGAGCACACAGTGTCACTTTTTGCCTCAATAACCATTTTTAACATGGTTCCCTATAGGCTTAAGCTTGCTGCATGGTCACAGCTTTGAGCACAGCCTGGGTTAAGGTGCATACCCAGAAAACCACCCACAGACAGCTGTTTCGACCTTGATGGGTCTCATCAGTGTGGGGTTGATTTTACTGGGAATGCTAGAGAGGCTATGGGATAGGCTAAACCATAATGCTGAGTTAAGTTATGGTGAGTAAAAAAAGTGACAAAAACCCTTCACAGGAAAGCAAATATGCAAATATAACTGTATGCTCATCTGCATGTCTAAGGCAGGTCTGCAACCCCGCCTTTCCCCATTATCACCCAGCATACAGCACTTCCACTGCAGCAAGGGATTCTGGGAAATGACATGCAAATGAGCACACAGTGTCACTTTTTGCCTCAATAACCATTTTTAACATGGTTCCCTATAGGCTTAAGCTTGCTGCATGGTCACAGCTTTGAGCACAGCCAGGGTTAAGGTGCATACCCAGAAAACCACCCACAGACAGCTGTTTCGATATATATATATATATATATATATATATATATATATATATATAAATCTATTCACAGCCGGCACACACATAAACATTAGGAAATCCAGATGCTTGTCCCATAGAAAATCATAAAAGATGTATATTACCAGATGATGGTCCAGTAAGGAGAGACAGCACACACGGGTATAAATGCAAAAGTGTATTAAAACACTTTTGCATTTCTACCCATGGGTGCTGTCTCTCCTTACTGGACCATCATCTGGTAATATACATCATATATATATATATATATATATATATATATATATATATATATATATATACATACACACAGACAGGGCCGCATACAGATTGCACGGAGTCCAGGACTTGTTACGACCGCCCGCCCCTCACCCCCATGTCGGCGGTCTTGCGATCCCCTCTATTTCTCTCCATCTTCCCATGTTTTTTTCTCCCATGTTTCATGATCACACAGAAGTTTGATTCTAAAAAAATAAATACTGCACTTGTTCAAAAGGAAAATGCTAGTCATTAATAAAAGTATTATTTCATAATTGTTAGCAAAGAGTACAACTTCTAGACAGTGACCAGCTAGCAGGGTAACGGCAGCAGTGAGACATTAAATGTTATAATAACGATTAAATGCGGTACTTTTTGATGCATAATTCACTGTATCCAAGGGCTGTAAAAAGATGAACCTCTATTTGAAAATCCAGTAAAAAATCTTATGAATACCTTTTTATGGCATCATGACTAACATACTGTAGTTTCTCTTACAAATTGTGTGGACAAGTAGTAAATACCGACAGTAATTAGTGTCCTTTAAAGTTTATGAAGAGTGAAAGCAGCAAGTGTCATTTAATCATTTTAACATTTTGATTGCTAGGCATAATTTGCTAATATTACTAACGTTATTCTCAGAATATTCACATACAATTATGTGCACTGATTGATACTGTGCACTGATTGATACTGTGCACGGATTGATACTGTTGAAAGTATGGTAGAAATAGTTGTGATTAATAAAAATGTTGAAGTGTCCACTTCAAAATTATTAAAAATGGTGCAATAAAGTGTTGTTACCATCAATTATTAATCTCAATTCTTTGGAAGGATGCCAAAAATGTACTCTTTAATTAATGCTCCCTGATAGGCTATGGGCGATTATCTATCGTATATGGTTACATATCAGTCTTCTGGCTTCAATACTGGAACCAATAAACTACCCTGTAGTTACTGTATTTCTTTCCCACTCTTTATGAACTGTGTAATGATTCTAATGTATTAGGCTTCCAAGGGTTGCCATAGCACCCATTTAAAAAGCCACACCCCTTTTACTTTTGAAATAGGCAGCCATATTGTGTGCCCTTGGACGCTGGCTCTTCAGCTGCCGATCAGCTAATATAATTACATTGCCGTAAAGGCATGGCACTGCTGCATTTATTAAAACAAAACAAAAAATCATTATTTTCTTAAAACAAAAAATCATACCTTTTAATTGGACTTTTCCCCTTAAAATAAATCTATTGGAACGCATTTGCCCTTGTTTTATAGTCGTTTTTCATAAATGACTCCTAAACACAAACGGTTGGAAAACCAAAAGTGGATCAAAAAAATGCACCAGATTTACTGTATTATTATAGACAATTAGATTTTTGGCAGTGATAAATCTGCATTTTTTTACTTTTATCCTGGTTTTAGCTGAGGCATTGGGGATGATTCATTTAACTGCAATAGTGCTGATCTGGGAATCTGCCATTGGTTTCGATCAGCACTATTGTAACTTAACCCCTTGAGGACCCCGTTATGTTTCCACCACATCATGGCGCTGGCACTAGAGGGGCCCAATATGGTAGTGGCTACATCATGGCTTTTACGCTCGTTTATCTAGGAGAAATCACATTGCACAACATGTTTCCATGTAAAAACTGTCCCATCACTTAATATTGGAGATGGGAGAACCAGTGCCAATCTGTTCCCGGAATTCCGCGGATTGTTTATACCAAATCCGTTCCCCCCCCATCGAAATCCTTCAGTGGATTGGGTACTAAAAAAGCCGAGCGGATTAATTCATATGCACCTTAGAGGTATGTTAGTAGTAGACAGTGATTCACTGATCGCCATCAGCTGGTTTACAGATGCCTCCAGCGTTATCTCCACCCTGCCCCACACGTGAGCTGGTGAACCTCGGACCAAACGTGGAGTGATCACAGCCAAGTGCAGAGCAAGGGGGAATGGCCCATCCGGATTAACAAAGCGGGGGTCCCTGCTTCTTGCAGGAGATACCAGCACCCCATACCGGAGCTTGTAACTCGGGAAGAAGGGGGTCCCTGGGACTGAAATTAATGTGGTTCAGCTCCTGAGAGCCCCTGCTTCAATACTATGTCATTAAAATGAAATTAAAACAATTGCAATTGCATGTTTGTGATGCGCAGGGAGAGGGACCATTTCTGTATGCTCTCACTGCGCAGCTGTTCAAGACTGGTGCAGACCGGTAGGATTAACAAAGCGGGAGATTCATTTAAATGCATGGACCTCCACTTTGTTAATCCTGATGGGCAATTAGTCTGGCTGCAGGGAAGCTGTGAGCAGGTACAGTAGTGTTCAGGCAGCTTTCAACTGCGGTGTCCTGGCCGAATACTCAACAATACATCTGACTGCATCTGTAGCTCACACTGCTAGAGCTGCGGCCTAGAAAAGCAGTTGTTGTGGGTTCTTGTTCTGTGTCTGACACCATTGCAGTCATTAGGTTGATGCCTCAGGTTTATAAACTCTATATAGTTGGCACAGCTCTACTTAATGTTCTCAATGTCTGTAAATGAAAATTCCAGTTCCAGTTGCTGCATTGACTTGAAACATTTGCTTGTGATAGAAAATAGGTTACATTTGCTAATACAATAAATTCCAAATTATGGTAATTATCCAATTAACATGTTTGTTTTTATCTCCAAACAATATAAGTCATTAGCAATTACATTTCATCAACTTTTCTCTTTAAGCAATAATGTTTTTAAAAAAAGTCTTAAATCCCAATGACTGTTTATTCTACAAATGACTATGCTGGCAAATTATTTCTAACAATTAAGATGACACATACGCAGTTTGTACAGTTTCAATCAAATCAAGAAGAATATTATTATGGTAACACAATGATTGTTTGTTATAAGAAACAGTAAATGGTGAGAAATATAATTGTTTTGGACTTATCAACGATTAAAAAGGTCATCCGTCACCTCTCTACTTCATTCATGTGCTCCTTGTATACAGTATATATTTATATTAATGTTGAAAATTAGGAATTATCATCAGATATGATACATATTGCATTGTCTTACATTTACAGTAATACAGTATTGTGAAAGTGTGATATAAAGTAGGGGGGTGCACAAGGATCCATGCAACCATTTTGATTCTCTGTTTGTCCTTCATCGTGTTTTTTATGTAGTATGATAGAAGTTTGAGATATTACCTCAGTGATCTTGCTATTCTGTAAGTCACAGATTCCCTCAGAGTCTTTCACTCTTCCACAACTAATCTGTATATATGCCAGGTGCAAGGGGGGATGAACGGAATGCAGAACCAGTTTGAGGTAGGAATAGCTGTTATGTAAAACCCCTATGTGGGTGGGTGGATGTTTTTGCAAAATAATTGGAGTTTAGGAGCAGAAGAGATAAAAACCTGCTTCTCCTGCTCCTCCTTATTTTCCAATAACAGCCCTAAATTTAGGAATGTGATAATTATATGGTCACTATGGTCACAGGAAACCTCACCCCAGAAGTGAACCCAAGTATAAAACTTATGTAGTAAAAACCTGTATTTTCTTGTATTGATTAGGTATCCGTATCAATAAAAGATCAACCCTTCCTGGAGGGGCGTGTTATTATAATTTTCCATAAGCCAGCCCATCTATGGGCATGTATTATACCTCAGGAGGGTATAAAGATTATGTGTTTCTCACTGTATGGCAGAAGAGCTTTGCGTTGAGCTCTACTCCGTGTATACTCGTAATGAAATAAACTCTTACTTGATTCAACTCTGAAAAATAATGAACCCGTAACCATTGTATTTTTTCTCTCATTCACAGTATGTAACAAACATCAAAAGAACACATAAAGCATATGTATTAAAATAAATCCCATTTATACATTTTCTTAAAGTATCATGTCCTTTTTAAAATGATGGATTCAGAAACAAACATCAATTAACTGTCCTTTCGTTTTACTTGACAATACTAATTTCCATACTTTTTTTAAATGAATTTACCCCTCTAGAAATAGTTAAGCCCTATTATTGCACAGTCCTTTATTCTCCATTATTCTACAGTTGCCTGCATTATTGCTTGTGTTTCTGCTATAGGGACACACATTTAATGCACTGTATTCTCATCAAAGAAATGTAATGCAGTCTCTTTGATATTGTAAAAGCCACACAAATTGCTACATTTTCTGAATTACTCTATTCTGCGGATAGTAACAGGGCATGCCTTTTGCATAGCCACATACTGTATACACATTAAGGAAAAGGCATTTTAAAGAGAGACACACAGACGAGGAAGAGAGAGAGAGAGGCATTGGTCTCTATTCAATACAGTGAGGAGTGGGGTAACACACAGTTACCGGTGTATTCACTTCCATTCAAATAAGTGCATTAAAGAGGCAGTCCAAGCCGGTATATTCATTTTTTTTAAAATACAGAATTGAAGCAGGGGATCTCCAGAGCTGAACCCCATAAACTTCAGCTCCGGGAACCCCCTGCTTCCGGAGATACAGACCAAGAAGGGGGAGTCGGTATCTCCTATAGCTCTCTGCAGTGTTCAGCTTCCTCGTCACGCGGGCCAATAGGAAGCCGCACCTGGTGATGTCACAGCTTCCTATTGGCCCACAGAGCCCGGCAGCTTTGAAAAGCAGTAATTTAGTGAACCCCCAGAGTGACCACCTGCACCCACCATGGTGGTAAGTATCTCTGGAAGCAGGGGGTACGTGGAGCTGAAATGAATGGGGTTCAACTCCAGAGACCTCCTGCTTCAATTTTGTATTAAAAATATGAAAGAAATGGGGGGTGGGGGGGGGGGAAACCTGCAGCTGGGACCAGCTTTTTACCAGACAGATGTAGTGCATTATACACTATACACTGTATAGCACAACATATCCTAGCATCGTTTTAAATATCACTGAGCTCCAATTGGATTACATGGCAATGTTAGAGCAGTATATTATAAAATATAAGTTGATCCCCAAGGGGAGCAGCCGTGCAATGCGAAGGGCAAAAATCGGGGCTACAGCTGAGTACTAGGTAAAGAAATCCTTTAATACATCACAGACAACATGGTACAGAAAAAGAAGGCACTCTTACGCGTTTGACGCTGATCCCAGCGCTTCTTCAGAGAGTATATCATCCTACTGCTTACCTCCATTCTTGCAGTCTCCTTCCACCCCTCCCGGAAGTGACGCATCGGAGTAGCTCTATTGGTGATTGGTTGTTTACAATGTAAACAAGAAGCCACATCATCTGTCTCCTACGGAGGGAGGGAAGGGACATATAGCTCCTAGAATGGGGAAGATAGACAGATCTAATGAGTAGTACAAATCCGAACATAACAATAAATGCTAAACGGATACAAAAAGATTAAAAACAGTATAAAAACAATAGAACAAAGCATAATGGAGTATCACAATTGAGCTTCTTAGTTCATTTGTCATTATCTCATCTGGTTAATATACAGTACATGCTCATTTGACATTATTTCATGTTTATAATAAGATATTGGATTATCTGTTTATACCCTGTACATTTTGTCCAATGTATATAGAAAAGCCTGGTCATGGTTTGGATATTTGTAAATTGGCAGCATTGTGTCATTATGGCAGAAGATTTTTTTTGCGTGAACATGCACACAAAGTTGTATAAAAATGTAAACTGGGCTATGCCTTAATGAGCCATATAGTGCACATGGAGGACCGATTCTGCGTATTTGTGCGCAATCCTTTTTGCCTTTTATTAGTCCACCAAATGCTCCATATCTGAAGTGGTGTAAGTCTAAAATTCTGCATCAGATGTAAGAAGCGGCAAGACACAGGGCAGTGCAACAAAACACACTTTTCTCGATGTTGATGGATAGACGCCATCGTTTTTGCTAGTCTTTTATTATCATCAGTCAAGGGCAATTTAACAATTCAGGTTGAATATCTGATTTCTCAGACAGAGTTAAATACTGTAGCATGGTTCTTTTTTACACCGTCGGCTTTTTTGTGTGTACTCAGTTGGCACCTTTAGCTGATGTTCAGCATTTCATACAGTATAAAACAAAATGCACACACTGCCCTTCAGACAGAGAACTTGTCTCAAGAAATGTCAGAATAAGTGTCAGGCCACATCCCTTTTAACACCTGATTCTCTTTCAGGGGCTTTAGAGTCAAGACAGAAATATTTTTAGCACCATTCTGTACAGTGATTATTATCCGTGTGACAGAGTTTGCACACATGATGCATTTCAAAACTCTGTACTACAAAATGAATTTAAAGAAATACAATAACTACCACATTGCGTATCATAAATATATATATTTTAATATTAATTACTGGAGCAGGTGCGTTCCTATTGGCTGTCCAATAGGAACGCTCCTGCTCCGGTCACATGGTTACCTGGCTCTCACCAGCATCAGCTGTGCGCTGAATTTCTGCTGCTCCCGAACACAGACTTCAGCTGCTGCCACCGCCACCAGGACATTTGCAGCTACTCCCAGATGTCACCGCGGTCTTCCTCACCGGTCTTCTTCACCTTTTGTCGCCGGCTGCAGGTAAGTGTTGAATATTTTAAGCTGCCCTGAAATTACCCGGCGCCGGTTCTGACCCGGTGCCGGTCCCAGCCCCCTGCTGCCCAGTCCGATTAATTTCCGGTTAGCTGAAAAAGCGCTGGGTAAGCCAAGTACCTGGTAATTACCCGTACTCAGTACATCACTATTAAATACAGCCGGGACTCAACATCTGATATCTAATACAAATATAAGGTAATAAACATGTAAAAAAGGTTGGTATTTACTCAAGTGTGATAGCCGCTGGCTTTTAACTTCCATTTTAAGTGAATAGCCATTAACGATTGTACACAGCTATCTCACTTTAGTTCATTAATACTCACTAAAGAAAACTTGAGAAAATTACGTTACTAGGGGATCAAATGTATAACTTTTTTGGATCAAGGAGTGTAAAATACTATTCTTTTACTTATTGCGTATTGAACATATGTTTCTAGGTATAGAAGCTGTGGGAGGAATGTCCTCCATGTTCAGTGCATCCGAGTGTGAGGTCTTGAAATAGTAAATAATAAATCTTGAGCAGACCCTGGGACAGGTAAGTGAAAACAAACAGCTGGGTATGCCTTGATTGTAGAGCTCATTGATAGGTTGCCTGCTGCCAATATTGTCAAGGGAACCCTGCCTGAACATCAGTGTATTGCGTCCCTGTATAGCTAGCAGCAACCTTAGAGCATAGCGTAATCTTCCAATGACATCATAATAAGATTTGTACTCCCATGAAAGCTGTTTATATGCTGTCCCAAAGGCGTGCGTCCAGCTGAGATGCAATGCAGGCGAAAATCCTGTGGGGGGAGCGAAGCACAGCCGGTCCAGGAAAAAACAATCCGGGGCTAGGCAAAGGAAGTAAAAATATTATTTATTGTGGGTGTACAGCATGGTGGCGCAAGGATGTACCTCTTACGCGTTTCGTCGTACTTTTTCAAAAAGCGCTATTCTAGCGCGAAACACATCAGAGGTACATCCTTGCGCCACCATGCTGAACACCCAAAGGATCTGAGTTTTATATCAATACGGGCCATTTAGCTTAATCTTTTGAGCAAAACATGTTAAGTTCCAACCACGTCAAGGTAACACTATCAGCAGGTGCCTGCAGTACCAATGTTACCACTACCACATGCAGCACTAATCATCTGAGATCTGACTCCAAAAGAAAGTTCATGGTCCCAAGGCTCAACAAAGTATCCGGCCGCTCCTCCTTCTCTTACCGTGCACCCCAAAACTGGAACAATCTACTGGAGACTCACAGCCACCACCAGTCTAAGTTCTTTCAAAACTAAAGCTGCCTCACATTTTAATCTGGTCTGTAATTGTTATAAATGCCCATAATATATATTATCTTTAACTGTGCATGCAATGTCTTGTATATAATGTATGTAGCCATGTATAAAAATGGTATACAGCTCCTTCTCATGCTGGCAGTAAACCTGGTAAGTATGCAGGGTTGCCAGCAACAATCATGGAGGTTTGCCGTCATACCCTGGTGAGGTGTCATATGTACACAAGGGGAGTGGTAACATGCTCTGTGTCCACTGTTAGTGACACAAGATGTTGGCTGTTTACTGAGTCTATATAAGACACAGAACTGCCTAAAGTTAGTGGTTCAGTTATGACTGAGTGAACAGTCTGGGTTTCAACTTCAAGGAGAGTCTGCAGCAGTTCAAGGCTGTCAGATCTAAGTACCAAGTGCTTCCCCACTGTGATCAGGGACCTGACACAGATGGTGATCTCCCTTAGGGGAGAGGTGATCCCACTCTATTGAGTGAGAGAAGGAACTTTCCGAGAGGGATGTACTTCACCAAAATGAGCGGCTAGAACGACCGCTATGAGGGGCAGTCTGTCCAGGATGATGCTAATAAAGAGGCCCTTGTTCACCGCAACCCTTCTGTGTGAGTGTGGAGTCATTTTGCAGAAGGAGGTACCACAGAGGAGGTCCTCATCAGATACATCCCCCTGCAGCCGCAGAGATCCTGATGAGGTGGAGGCGCTGCATCGTATGTGAGTAAGACTCAGATCACACTACCTCAGATGCCTGTCGTGCTGATATCCCCATACCAACCCAGTGGGAGACTCAGGAGTCCTGTAAGCCAGCAGGTGCACCACAAATACACATCACCCAGACATGTAATAGGGCCAGTAGATCACAGGGGCCAATGTGAGATTGGGTGGGGGCCCGTCTAACCGTTACATGTATAACCCTGTTCACTTATGTAACCATGTATTTGTCATCATAACTCTGTGCCCAGGACATACTTGAAAACGAGAGGTAACTCTCAATGTATTATTTCCTGGTAAAACATTTGATAAATAAATAGCATTCGGTATTTTTGTATTTTGTCCTATAGTTTTTAGGCATTTTGTAAGTCCAGTAAATTTCAGTTGGGAAGGATTTAAACACCTTTTAGAAAACTACATGTACTGTAATATTCATGATGGCAGCCAGAGTGATGTGTCCAATCATATTAACATGGAGAATTCAGTATTAATTTAAATAACTTGCAATTCTATATTATAATTAATGTTCTATAACAGTGCTACTGAGTACCTAAATAATGAATATTATTACATTGTGTCTCACCTGGGTATGACTTTTGGTGTCTGTTAAAAGACGGGTTGTTGGAGTACTCTGCTGCTCAATAAATGTAATCCAATTCCCTTAATGTTACTTATGGGACAAGGTCTGGGGGCTTTTCTGCACATGTGATACATTTTGATTATTGCTTTCCATTAACATTTTATTCATGTTATTTATTATTGGACTTCAATTGCTGAAAATTTTGAATGGTATTATTTAAAAAAGTAGTGGCTGGCATCATAATTGTATTTACCCTGTGTTCTTCAATTTTCTATTTTCATCAGTCTCTTTTTGAATGTACTGTATCACAGCTCAGAGATAAATATACGCTTATTGCAGCAGAAGTGACTGGGGATAACTTTGCTCTTGTCCATATCTGTGATATGAATAAGGGTTACTTTGAGGGCATATTGTAGGGATAGGTGCAGGAGAGGAGGGAATTGTTTTGAAATGCTTCCTCCCAAACTGCCAGAATGTACGTAGATCTTATATAAACCAGCAACGATTTGAACTTGTTTGGATAGGAACATTTCCCAAAGTGTTGCCGTCACAACAAAAGTTTACCCTTTGACTGTCACTGAACTAACCATAGGGCCACCTTTCTCCCGAACTTGTTTATCTTGTTATGTTAGAGACTTACCGTATTTATCTTTTACAAAACAACATCTGAAAGAATGAAAAGGAAAGGTTTGGGGAAAGCCTATTCATAAGTCTTGGGTATCTTTATTATTCGTACAAATCGTTAGACATCCGCATTTTAGAATTCTGTAGATTTCAATCTTCTGCTGATAACTCCAAAATACATTTGAACATCTTCGTGATTTTTGCATACACAGTAACTTTTACTGTGAGAGGCACATAGAGTATGTGGATTCTTTTTAACATTGATGCAGTATGTCTATTTTGTATTAGTTTAGGTTTTAATAAAATGTTATGAAATACTCTGTAAGCAAGGTCAAAATGGATATTTGACCTTCTTTTTTTCTTTTCTTTTAGCATTTTGGGACACTTGTCATTAAATTGTTGCTGCAATATTATTAGCATTGTAGAAAAAAGTGTGGGTAGGACAACCTCTTCTGTGGTTATATTTAGGATTTATGTACAAAAGCTGTTATTTCTCTTTATATTTACAGTTTGAGTACAGTATGTACTGTAGGACATTCAGACCATATATTAAACAAAGAAGGGTGGGTTCTTTCTTCCATGTAATTACAAAGGAGGGAGAGGAGGAGTGGGTATGATACCTTTTATCAGACCAACAAGTAGTTGAAGTGTTACAATGGTTCAAGCTTATGAATCCCCTCATCTTATTTTACACTTCCTGTCTACTGTACATCCACTGTAACCAGATATCCCTCTTACATACACTGTATATAATATAGTGTTTCTGTATTTATGTCTAAGTTCTTTCAAAACTAAAGCTGCCTCACATTTTAATCTGGTCTGTAACTGTTACATACGCCTATAATATATATTATCTCTAACTGTGCATGCTATGTCTTGTATATAATGTGTACCCTGTTTAATATGTAACTATGTATTTGTAACCATGCATTTGTCATCATAGCTCTGTGCCCAGGACATACTTGAAAACGAGAGGTAACTCTCAATGTATTACTTCCTGGTAAAACATTTTATAAATAAATAATAAATATCCGATAAAGGACCGTGAGACGCTCGAAAGCCTGTAACATTTCAACTACTTGTTGGTCCAATAAGATGTATCACCACACTCACACTCCTTTGTTACTACACAGACCTTACTGTACTGTATATTAAGCTCTCTGTGATAGGAAGATATCTTAATTTAGATTGAGAAAGTATTTCCCTTTCACAATTTGAATCAATACATCAAGCATATTCCGGTGCCTATTACTTTACATGCTACAAGTTAGCTTTAATACAATAACCCCTAAGCAACAAAGCAATGTTTTCAATAGAAATGACAGCATCATAGTTAGAGAAAGCTCATGCCTGCAGCGCTGAGACAGTAATATGTTCTTGTAATGACACATGCCTAAACAATTATTTATCATGGCTCTAAACATTAGCAGATGTTGGTTTTAATAGAATGTGAGTTGTAGAGCAGGAGGGCATAATATTTTATTCCATTCAGCATTAGATAAAGGATTGATTGGGTTCTTGATATTGGTTTTTATTGCCATTTCAATTGATTTCTTTCATTCAATGCATTACACAACCACATTTTATTATGGAACATCTCTATGACTTTAACAAAAGAGCTGTTTTGTTTAATCCAACGCTTAAATACTGATTTATTTATCGTATAAGGCTTTTTATAACTATGTCTCTATTTAGTCTTGTAAATACAGTTCCTAAAGAAACATTGGCTGACCTTTCATATTTACCTCCAGCTGTTTGAAGATGACAATTCAGCGATTTGTTTTGTCAAGGACAAACTGAATTAAATAAAAATACAGCCGAGTGGAAACATTTCTCTTTTTATAGTAATTTGCAGCACAGCAATGTTTTCTTGCAAATTAATATCGTCAACACATATACAAGGCAGAGGAGTTTAAATTTCTAATGGGATGTGAAAGTTTGTCACTTGTAATACTACAAATGTTCAGCAATGTTTTTGAAATTATGTTCAAAGAAGCTTAAGGTTAATGCAATTTGACACAAATGTCTTGTCTTTTAAGTGTTAGACAAGGCACTGGTTTCATGTGCATATACTGTGCAGAAGAATGCATAATTCTTATTATTTTTACCCAAGTAACATTTTACTCAGCTGATATGCAAACTTTTCAAAAGCTGTACAGATTCTAATTATATTAATTGCAAGATTAATCTACAAATACAGTAATGTACATAGTTTGGTAGTTATACCTTTCAAATGTAATAATAGATATTGTTTACAATTTATTTATTTATACATTTGCATTTATTATGTATACTCATAGAATCTTGTTTGCCATAATCCATATTAGCCTCTGCAACTTCAGCCACCTATGTGCTTTACCGTTTTGTTTTTCCCACATAGTGTACAGGGAATTTGTCCAGAGGAAGTCCCTGTATGTAGGAGGGATGAAACGCATGTCAGAGAAGGTCACGGTGTTATGTGAGCAGAAGAACTGGTGTTTTGATTTGTAGTCTCCAAAGAGATGCCTGACTATTGTTATGTCCAAAAATATGAACTTTGTGAGGAAGAATACCAATAAAGGGAATCTGTCAAGCAGTCTAAGGGTCCAATCAAAGTAACAGTATCTATGATTATAGTGGCCTGAAACTCTGACTCAAAGCAAACCCAGCGGAACTTAAGGCTAAGATGTGGTTGTTCTTGAGTAACCCTGTTTGCAATGTCCTCTGTGCAAATGGCATAGCATACGGGTGGCTAGGAGAACAAATGCTGAAGTTGCAGAGAGGCTAATGTAGACTGTGACAAATAAGACTCTACATTGAGTATACACTCTGGAAGGACCGTTGATGATTAATCACAATTGCATATTAAATGCAACTGGCAGATGCTGCAAGTGGGCAACTAATTTATATAAATGTCAGGAAGCATCAACACGTTTAGACTTTCAGGCACACTGGATAAATAAAAGACAAAAAAACAATGCTACATCCACAATGACAAATTATTTAGTTCATAAGTCTAGGTCATTTAGAGCGATCACGGGATCTCTTCCGGGTTCTAGTCACCAGACAGAAAGTATAGGGGTGGGTCAGCCCCTTAGTGTAGTCTGCAATTGCGCCGATCTACAAAATGGCCATGACATACAGCGTACATCATAATGGCCATGGGAGTGGCACTTTTCATGACGTACACAGTACATCATCAGGGCTCTAAAGGGGTTAATATGATCCCATATGGGTTTTTGTATTTTATCATACTACGAAAACATTATATTTTATACTGTGTTGGGTGAGCGAGTAAACCTGATATGATAAAAATTCATAACACGGAATGAAACACAGGCAAGACAACATTTTAAATGCCATCAATTTGTGACTTTTGTCATCAAATTGTCATAGTATTCTCAATCTTCAGTTAAAAATGGTAATGTCTGGCCAATTTAATTCTCACACTACAGTGTGGTATTGTACAAGCCAATAAATAAGCCTAGTTTCCACTGACAGTCGAGGCAACTAAGGTGTTCAGAAAGGTGGCTATTGTCTGTCACAACAGTCAAGCACTGTCTTAAAGTCAAACACAAATTTAAATTCTGAATACTCCTTCAACCCTCACATTATTGTGACTTGAAAATAAATACTGTACATTTAATATAATATGACAAACTGCAAAAGACTTCCACGTAACAATGACAATCTTATTCGCAACAAACTGTCTGGAAGTTTAAAAAAAAAGAACAACTCAATATCCTGTAGCAGCGGTGGGATCAGTAAGAGTCCAAACGGTATGTTTTAGGCTTTAACCTTCAGTGGTTTATTTTCCACATCAATATCAAATAGGCACACTGTCCCTTTAAGGCAAACCAAATCATAAAACGAAAGCCTACTCCATGGTAGGGAGGCTAACTACACTACAGTGTTTAACTAACACACTGGCTGGCTGGGCAAGTTTCCAGTTTTAAACAAAACACTCAGGTCTGGAACAAGCATATAACATACAGTCTTTATCTATGTTTGTGGGAACCCAGTCCCAAGAGAGTCCAGGAAATCCCTCTGGATACTGCAACACTGAAAGGACAGCTCTGCTCCCTTAGCAAATGATGGAATGCCGATTCTTTGAAGACAAGCTCCAAATCCAGAAGACTTGTTCAGTTTCATGCAGAGTCTGTTACTGGCTGAGGGTCCCCTTTTTTAAGGGGGTTACCACTTAAAAAAAAAACAAAAACATATTTTTCAATATCAGCTGCACTGATTTAATTTAAACTTCTGTCAGATCTAAGTTAGGATGGCAGAAAGGTACCCTCAAAATAATCAAAAGCTGTAAGGAGTTTGACATGTGGAGAGAAAACACACAAGCAAAAAACAAACCGCACACCAAAGTGTCCACAAAGTCTACTTTATTTCTTCGCTTTGCTTGCTCATCCATTTAGTTAAATATCACTAATCACATGTAGCGCTTTACAGGATATTACATATAATGATGGGCACTGATGCTGGGGTTTTGGTTCTAAAAAAAAAAAGAATTGTGTTTTGGTTTTGCTGCCACTTGATTGGTTTTTGGTTTCTTGGAAAAATCTTTTGTTCAGAAACTCAAAAATGTAATTAGTTTCCTTCCCAAAAAAAGAGCAAACAAAAATACAATGTAAACTTGGGGTTTGGTTCGAATTTAATTCGAAAGTTTGCTCTTAATGTATGAGCAAATATCAAAGTTCAGATTTTTGAGTTTGGAACCTTATACAAATCATGTTCTAAGGAAGAACAATAGAAATAGGAATAAATGCATCAGATGTAATGGTTAACGCTGGGATAGGACAGTCTTTCTCCAGAAGAGCTTACAACTTAAGTGGTGTATTGGGAGTTTAAAAAATAAAGTGGAATTGCAAAATGTATAAGCCATGGTCAAAAATGTAATATGTATCCTGGGAAAGAGTACAAGAGGCAAGTAGGTATAGTACCGTACATACAGTAGCATGAGATAAGAACTGAGATAATAAGGAGAGATAAAGGAGTGAAGAGCTTTGAAAGAGAGAAGGAGGATTTTGTAGATAATACGGAATTTAATTGGAAGTCAGCAAAGCGATATGAGAAACAGACAGATCTCTAAGAAACTAAGATACATTGTTACCTGCTATTATAGTGCTGTACTCCCTACATACTGCATCTACTCAATATTTTAGGGTTGCTTCTTCTTTTAGAAGTTTAGTTTAAGGTGATTTATTGTGCATATTATGGTTTCTTAATGTGAGTAAAAGTAGAATGCTAAATATTTCTAAGAGTTTGGGTTGTATGTGTTTTAGCTCACACTTCTCTTTGAGGATGACACCATGAAATGGAACATATAATGACTTCCTGGTCAGTATATTCAATTGATATTTTTTTGTGCATGGCTCTTTTCCAATAGTTATTCTGACCAGTTGTGGCCATATGTTTTGAAAATGATAACATCAGCTCCTGAAAGTTATTAAATGGTCTACTGTAATTACAAAAGTCTCTTAGATGAAAAACAGAACCAGTGCAAATAACAGCACCATATTTATCTAAGAAAAGGAATCCCATTGAGAGCAGCTGAGTTTTACATGTTTACATTTTGGGAAATTTGTAGCATGGTTTATGTCCTTTAGTTTTTCAGTCCTGGTAGTGAATGGTGACCAGTCTCCTCCCTTCCCCCCCCCCCCCCTTGCACTTTACAGGACACCCCTGACCTGAAGACATCTTTAGTTATTGAGTGCTGGTCATATACCAAGAGATTCAACTTGGTTTTGCAGCCGAGGGACCTCAGTAAATAAACCCTGTAGTGTCTGTTTCATTTTTTTTTTTTAATTGTTGCGATATATTTTCAAGTAAAAATATTTCTAGATTCACATACAATAAGTGCTCCAGCTATTTGAACTTATAAGGTAGTAATTAACTCTATTATAAGGAGATAATTAAAGTGTGAATGTGCACAAAATTGTGATAATGTGACTAATTACGTGAAATCGCTAACAGTCAATGGAAAGTTAAAGTGACACATATCCTAAAAAAGAAAGTGAGTGAATACTAGAATGGCAGCCTTAGGACAATACAACAACTCTATCCAATGACTTGTAATGATGATAGAAATAACAAGAGAACACAAAGTCCTTGGCGCAGTTATTGATTAAAAATACCAGTCCAGGGCGCAAGCTGTAATCAGTCCAGGTGTGCAGTCTCTGAGGAAGCGCGATCTCCTCCAAATGCAATACTTCTATGGATAAACAGAAAAAAAAGAAGATCATTTCTCAAGTTAGAAGTTACTGCAAAATGGTCTTCTTTTTTCTGTTTATCCATAGAAGTATTGCATTTGGAGAAGATTGCGCTTCATCAGACTGCACACCTGGACTGATTACAGCTTGTGCCCAGGGCTGGTATTTTTAATCAATAACTGCACCAAGGACTTTGTGTTCTCTTGTTATTTTTATATTTTCAAGTAACATTAACTGCATGAAATGAGAATGCATTGTGAATATGTTCTTGTCTTTGTCTCTTTAATGATACACTATATGTTTTAGCTAAAAGAGGTTACAGACTGTAGTCTATTTTATTTGACATCCCAGTCTATTTCCTTTCATCATTTTCCCTAATGTGATCTTGTCACATTACAAAACATTTACCATGCAAAATTATTTGAAAATCAAGGCATGCAGATCCTTCTCGTAGCAGAGGTATTAAAAGGACTCAACTGTTCCCTTTAAACTTAATAAACTACTGCGGTTCTAATTGGCACTGTTTCAAGTCAGTGTATCGGAGGGAGCCCGCCACATAATAGGATGTAAATCAGATATTAACTAGTGAAGAAAGCTGAAGCTATTTTGCCTCCAACCTTCGTACGATGGTTTCTATTCTGATGCACACAGCTGGAAATTACTGAAGGAAAAACCAACTGACGAAGTTGAGACATTAGGGGGTCTGACGTAAACAGCATTAGGGTCAAAGCAGCCATTTTGTCTGACTATTTTTGTCAGCCATCTTGTTATTGTGCTAGTCCTTGTCTGTCATTTATGTTGTAATGTGCTGTGTTTGTGTCATCCATTTTGTCTTCTGTCTGTATGAAAGCTGCATGAAAGTTATAGTGGGTTAAAAGATGTTTCGCTCACAGTGTTTACCAGTTCTGGCCAGCCCAGCTGCAGAAGGAGGGAGGGGGCATACAGCCTTGAGGAGTGAGATTAGAATTAGAGAAGAGTTCTCACATTTAAGTGCCAGGTAAAGTCTTGAGAAGTGAGATCAGAATTAGAACTGACTTCTCAGCATTCGAGTGTCTGGTGGACTCAGAGATAGAAATCATTTCTCACATTCAACCCCTTAAAGAATGTATGTATCATTTCATTTTTTGTTATGTATTACAAGATTATGTCATTTTAGTTGATGCACATTTACATAATTTGTTATGTATTACAAAATGATGTCATATTTAGTGACGCGCAAGCCCCCCCATAAAGGGGTGGAGCTTTAGTTTAGGGTATAAATGTATCTCAAACCGTATTATCTGGGAGAGAGCTTTTTGTTTTGAAGCTGTCTCCACTGTGTGCACTCTGAATAAACTCATTTGATAACTAAAATGTTTTTTTGTAACATTTTTTCAACTTTCACACAACAAATAAGAAAGCTCCTCCTTGGATCTGCAAGATATGGTGGCAATAGAAAAGCTCAGTTACAACCACAACTGCATTGTAAAGGGTTTCAGCATGGAATCTTGGGATTTCAGCATGGAATCTTGGGGTTTCAGCATGGAATCTTGGGGTTTCACACAAGAATTCCTGGGGTTAATCAAAACATTTCATGGCATTATAATCATTTTTATTAATTTAAAAACTAAAAAAAATTGAAATACACAACTTTAGCTCAATTTTGTTTGACTGTATTCTATATTTTTATACTTAATAGTGCCAACTGGAGCGCTACCTGTTAAGTGACCTTAAATGTACTGTAACAGTAAACAAAAAAGCAAATCCATTATGACAAATGATTTAGTTCATGTACAGTATATATTTTGTTCTAATAATCATGGGTCATTTAGTTTTAGATCAACCTTTTGGCCAAAACATTTGTATCACCATTTGTAGGGCACGTCTGTTTTTTGTAACCAGTTTTAATTCCACTGTAGCTCATGTGCCTTTAATATTAACCCTTTAAACCAGGGGTGAAATTATTTTGGCTGGACGGCCACTTGACAAGCTTTGGTAAGTTCAGTAGGCCATAGACTTAATGTAGAATCTACATTATGTCTGTGGCCCACTAAGCTTACCATAATTCCCCTCATCACCAGCTTCTCCCCACTTGCATATCCCCTACACTTTCGCTCATACCCCTCCCTCACTCTCTGCCTCCCTTGCTCACTCACTTTGCCCCATTCTCCATTTTCTCTGTCTCTCTGCTTCTTCTCTTTTTAATTCTCTCCTTCTCGCTCGCTCCCCTGCCTTCTCTATTGGTTCTCATATCCCTTCTCTCTTGCTCCCATTCTCCCTTCTCTCTCAATCCCTTCTCCCTTCTCTCTTGTTTCTCATTTCCCTTCTCTCTCTCTCTCTCTCTCTCTCTCTCTCTTACTCGCACGCCTTCAACCATCTCTCTTGCTAGCTCCACTTCTCTCTCTCATTCTCCTTTCTCTCTTGCTCCCCTTCTCCTCGGGTAAAATCCCCTTTTCACTTCTCTCTGGGTCGCTCTGCTTCTCGCTTCTCTCTAGGTTGCTCCGCTTCTCGCTTCTCTCTGGGTCACTCCACTTCTTGCTTCTCTCTGTTGCTCCCCTTCTCACTTTCCTCTGGGTCGCTCCCCTTCTCGCTTCTCTCTGGATCGCTCTCCTTCTCGCTTCTCTCTGTCACTCCCCTTCTCTCTCATTCTCCTTCTCTCTTCTTCCCCCTCACACTTCTCCCTTCTCTTTGCTCCTGTGGTGCGGGAGGCGGAGGCAGCGACAGACGAGACAGCAGCGCATCAGGAGCTTACCCAGGCAGTGATTACGGACGTTGGGCTTGGTTTCCGTAGTTGCTACTGCTTCTTCTGCCGCTGCCTCTGCCGCCGGTTCCACAGGTATGGTCCGGGGAGCAGGTGTACCTGTGGCGGCCGCAGGCAACCATCTTGTGGGGCTTTGCCCACCCCTGCTTTAGACATAAAGTGCATGAATGTCACATTCCTTGCTAATGACTATACAGTATCCTTGTTTTGTTTAATGTTTTCTCTATGTAGAAATACATAGAACAATATATTGTTCTTTTGTTTTCCACACAGTATAAGTGTAAGAACAGCTGGGCGTCGGGTGGAGCGATATCCCACAGATCAAAACACTGTGTTTATGTGCTTGACTGAGAGCACTTGGCTTGTGAGTGGCTATATTTTACTCTTTCCTTTAAGTTGAAGTAGTAAAGGTTCCATAGAAGAGCGGATGTGATTTTCTTTCCCTATACAGTCCTCATACAGTTCTGTTTACCATGTTAACAAGATAACATTAAAAAAAATGTCTTATTGAAAAGTTGCCAGAGTAAAACAAATGTATTTTTTTGATACGCTGATCTAATGTCATGAGTTTAAAAATAGACAGATCTATTATAATGAATATTTGCATAGGAATGGCCTGGGTTTTTCTGTATTTTCCATGAACAACAGTTGCCTAAATGTCAGAGACTCAGAGGATTAACTAGCAGCATATGTAAAGTAATAGAAAATCCTGAGAATATATGTACAGTACATACAGATTCATGAGTATGTGTGATAAATATTTATGTGAGTTTATGAGTTGAAATAACACACACAGCCAGTGCGGTACCCATGGTAACATGTATAGATCCCATTTGATAAATATCCTGCATTTGGATGGATTTCGAGGTTTAATGAGTTTTTACAGATGTTCTGGTACAGTTTACTCCCATTTAGAGCAAAAAATCCCAATTCACCTGGGAGTAAAAGAATGATAAGTTCTACAATGAGTTATTTTAAACCTCTTAACACAGTATCTCAGTGCCGGGTTTATATTTCAAGCCTTTTTCAAGCATATCTTTACCTCGAAGACATGATATTGAAATAATAATGGAAATGGATACTGAAAATACAAATGCAATATACACTGTATTAATGGTTCAATTTACTTCTATTTTGTAGTGTGTGTGTGTGTGTGTGTGTGTGTGTGTGTGTGTATATATAAATATATATATACACACACACACTGTAGAGCTCTATAGAGGGGGGTGGGGAAACAGGCAAGGGTGCGAGGGATTGGCTGTGAACAGTGCCAGCCCCGCCCCCTCAGCAAGCAGGGAAAAACCTGCATTAGACAAACAGAGGTGCTGGTACTGAGTACCAGACAGTACTGTCACAAAAAAAGCACGGTATATATATACCAGGGGTGTGCCCCCTGTCTGCTCTCCCCCCCTACATTTTCACCGGCATCAGTGGTGTCATTTGACGTCACGACGTCATGTGACGTCACATTGCCATTTGACCCCACAGCATCATTTGACTCTGCGTTATCATGGTGACAAGTCATCAGAAGCCGCCGATAGAAGGTAAGAGACATACAGAGGCTTTGCGCGCTTCCCCGGCACTTTATTTAAATGTTGTGGGGAAGAGCACGGGGCCTCTGTAAGTGCAGCGCCCCCCCAGTTTGCGCACCCCTGATATAGACAGTATAATAATGTACCGAACATTGCAGTGGAACATATACAACGCACCTGCGAGAGAAGCAGCCATTGTTTTTGATTAGCCGTGTGCTAGAAAAGGCGTGAGGCTAACCTGCTATTGCCTGAGTGCACCAGTGAGTTCAGTAACATTGCCTACATCTGTGTGTGTGTATGTGTATATATATATATATATATATATATATATATATATATATATATATATATATATATATATATACTGTATATATATATATATATATATATATATATATATATATATATACTGTATATATATATATATATATACATATACATATAAATATACACACACATGTTTTTTTCCAGTTCATAGTGTTTTCTTTACACTGAACTTTTTGATACTACACATGCAATTCCACTTGTTCTTGTTCAGTTGAATGATTTGCATTAATTTAGAAAAACATGAGCAGCATCCAGAAGATTAGATTAACACGTGAAATGGTGATTCGGACTTTAATTGGAAATGGGAAGAAAAGCTGCCTTCAGGTACATTTCTCTACAGTGTTATTTCAGCAAAACATCTAAACACTATCTCTACGTATGAATACATTGGAACATTTATTCATAAGTACCTAGGAAGACAAAGCCAGCCTTGAACTTCCCATTTCACAGCTCATTGTCTTGTTTAATTAAGATTATTCGGACCTCAGTACAGCTCTATCTTATTTCAATAAAGTGTTCCATGTTGGCTACATACTTGTATATTAGACATGAATTAAGTTATACATTTGTATTTCATATTCTATTTCTACGGACTCATTGGTTAAGATTAATTTATGGGTAAAATTTGAGAGAAAGTCGGGCACTCAAGAAAAACATTTAATCAAAAGAAGAAAACAGCCATAAAACCAACATTTCAGCCCCAAAAAATGCCTTGATGAATGTCTAATTCAGGGATGGCAAACTTCAGGCCTCAGGGGCCACCAACAGGACAGATATTGGGGATATCCCTGCTTCAGTACAGGTGGCTCAATCATTCTGACTGAGGCACTGATAGAACCACCTATGCTGAAGAAGGTATATTCTGATAATTTGACCTGTTGGTGGCCCTTGAGGCCTGGAGTTTGCCACCCTGGTCTAATGTAATGTAAGTTTTATGGCTGATTTGTACTTTTGATTAAACTTTTTTTTTTTTAGTTCCCCGGCTTCTCTCTAGTTTTTCCCGCATGGTTGTGCCGGATGTTGAGAGGTTCTCGACATTTGGTGCTGGAGGCACTGATATTAATACTGTATTTTAATATACAGTATACCGTATATAATATACAGCATTAAGAATACAAATTATTTTGAGTGCCAGGTATTGCTACATTATGTCTTAACACTACTTTATCACACAAAATAATTGTTGATCACCATTCAAGATAGGAAAAATTACCATTTCATATTACTTTCGTTCTTTATTTCAATTATTGGTTTTTAATTAGTTTATTTTTAGCTTTTTTATATATATTGTGGTTATATGCATTTTTAATTATATTTTTTCTACCCTCTTTATGATTAGTTAAGAAATCCAGTAGTCTGCTTATTGTTTTTGTGCTTTTGTCCCTTTATGGGTTCCATATTTTTGCCCTTACTTGTATTGCTTCAATCCTACTTTAGAGACTACTGTGCCCTTTTCACGTCGCTGTGCAGTTCTGCGCATGCGCAATGATACGCATTGCGTCATGACGTCATCAGCTATTCGTCTGAATATGTATCATCTGCCTGTTATACTAGTATAATTACTGTTACGTCTTATAGAGTAGGATAGATGTGATGCATCCAAATTGGTCAGAATTCCTCCACAATATATGTAAATAATACTGGATGACAGTAGAAAGTCCATGAATGATATGGCAATTTGTCCGGTACGGGCTAGGTGTCTAGTGGGGTCCACTTGACCTCCACAACTGAAACACCATGTAGGCCCCACCTAGTAACCAATATAGGATAAACAGAGGCACTGGTAACCATATAAATATATGTAGGGGCACTGCAGCCCTTTACCTTAGTGCTTGCAGGACTTCTAGACATCCAGGGGGTGCAGTCCATCCAGGTAAGTAGGCAGCAAGAAGAGAAGTGGTGATGTGTAGCATAGCCTTGGATTCCAACTCCCAATGAGACCGGAAAAAATGACAGAGGTGAACACTCCAATGAGCAACAGGTCAGGTTTATTGCAGGGTGGTGCAGCAACAGGACAATAGGACAACACGAACGCACCTACGCGTTTCGTGCACTTGATAAAGTGCCTAGTGCTGTTACGTCTTATGCATTGCCCACACTAACAATGTCCACACTGCCTGTATGACAGTTTTTGCCTTTAGACGGCCCCGGATCGTTCTGCGCATGCGCGATGACGCGCATTGCGTCATGACGTCATCGTGCTTCCGGTTTTGGTGCGAAACTGCTTGCAGGTAAGAGGGTATTTAATGGATGTTATTACACTGTGTTTTATCCTTGAAAAAGAACGCTGTGACGTTCGAAACGCGTTGGATGGGTCTTTTGTCACATTAAAGTGCCCTTTTATTTTATTTTTGATTTTGGGTCCTTCCTGCTCCGTTTTTTGCTTGTGCGCTTTGTTCTCCATTTACTCTTGATCACCATTCACCAAAGATAAAAAAAAATTATATACATTTGGGTGTCTTTAAAGTGGCGATGGAACGCATGCCAAGGAAGAAAGTGAACTACGGATTTACCACATATGGAAAACAAAGAACAGATCCTGCGCTCCTATGAATTGGGATAAATATACTAGTCACATTTTTACATTTAGGACCTAAGTCTGTGTAACAAAGGAGTCATGTGGTTGCATCTTTTGATCAAATAATAATTTAAGACTGCCAACCTCCTCAAGGTAACCTCCGTGTACCAGGTACATACGCTGAATGTATGTAATTTCTTATTGTCCTATGGATTCAACCTTGTGAAGTATGTGAAAGTGCCCTGATGGGGTTAAATAAATGAAGCATATGGCTATTTGTGATTTAGTGCAGTTAAAAGCTGGCCAAAGCCAGTAACAAAGTTCCTTTATTATAAAATTAAATTTTGGGGGCACAAATACCCTAGTGTAAAATATTAATACTTAGACATATCCTTTTTGTCATGCATACCAGAAATCCAGGCTAGATTTACCGCAGGTTGATAAATAAATCGATTATCAGTATCAGTGTTGCGTTAACAGCAATTTAATTGATCAGCCTATTCACTAAAGCCATAACGCGTGTTAAAGCAGTGACAAGGGGCTTTCTGTGGCAATATACAAAGGATTGTTGTCTAAAAAAGAAATGTAAGAAATATCCACCCTAGGTGTGAAACAGGGGGAGTCTCCTGAGCTGAACCACTGAGATACAGAGATACAGTATAGTCTCTGTTAACCGAAAATGACAGGTAATACGGAGAGTGTTACCTCCCCCTTCTCGGTTACTGGCGGCAGAAGAAGAGGAGGACTGCAGACCACAGGTGCGGCACCAGGAGAAGACAGCTGGCGCTGTGGGGCCGGAGCGGAGAGCGTGGCAGGAGGCGGGGCTAGTCCCTCGTTCCCATTGGTTGTTTGCAGTCACGTGACCGGCCCTCCGCTCCTGTAAGCGCAAAAACTTAAATAAATATGTCAGCTGCAATTCAGCGCCCGCACGCGCCTGCTAAAGCCACGCACATACCAGATGCAGGAGGTAAGTGTGCTGACTCAGCGCGGCATTTTTGTCCTCATTTATATATGTTTGTATGACTCGTGTAATGTTTTATAATTAAAGTGTTAAGTCAAAAACTCATTACATTGCTTTCACGCTAGACCCTATTTTTCAGGCAAAGGCGAGGACATTGTGGTGCTAAGCACCTTTGGGGACACCTAGTACAGATATCTATGCGGAAAATGGTGATAATGTATTTTGTTTTTTTATGTATTGTTTCACCTGCTACATTGAACTGCCCCTTTAAGTATATTTGATTTTTTTTTAACTTTTACAGTGCCAGGGGCCCGACAGCACCAACGTGCTTATGTTTTGGAACATTTATTCTGTGTTCCATTATCATTAAGGGTCCTGGATAGATCCTGTTGGGGTCAGAGCCATAGGAGGGCATCACGAAGTTTAAGGGGTATATACCCCAAGAAGGTTGTAATATACCCATTATTTTACCAATTTACATTGCGTATCGAGATAGTGCCCGGGTATTTTTTCTTGTACTGTGCTTATGGTTTGATCAGGGTGGCAGCTCCTTCAGAGGAGTCATCCCAACCACCTTCTACAAAACGCGTATTTGCCTATGACGTACCTTGTAAGTCAATAGGGGATTGTAAAGATCAAACACCACAGTGTATGTATATATATATATATATATAGACCATACGATACCGGTTGCAACACGACATGAAGGGACAGCACGCAGGTAAGTAAATCAAAAATGTTCTATATTTGATAGAAGCACCAAAACTTATTTACTTGCATATGGTGTGCCGGCTGTGCATTGGATTATATATATATATATATATATATATATATATATATATATATATATATATATATATATATAGTGTTCGACAAATCACCCAAAAATCTACTCGCCCAACCAAAAAATCTACTCGCCACCTAGTCCCGCCCCCAACTCCGCCCCTATGCCCACCCCAACTCCGCCCCTAGTCCCGCCCCCAACCCCGCTTTAAAATAAAATATATAAATAAAATACATTTAATAAATTCCTAGTCAGAACAACATTCGTTTTTGACATAAATGTATTTATTGTATTACATTATACTACAATTAGTCGTGTGTGTGTGTGTGTCAATGTCGGATCTAGAAATAAAAGCCAGATGTGAATGACTAGTTTCCTGAACCCCTTAACCAGTGTCTGGACGTTGGCGCTTCACAGAGAGAGACAGAGAGAGACAGACAGACAGACACCCACACACACACACAGAGCGGCACACCCACACAGAGATAAAGAGAGACACACAGAGAAAGAGACACACAGAGAAAGGGAGAGAATGAGAGACACACACAGTGAGAGAATGAGAGACAAAGAGAGAGTGCGACAGAGAGAGGGAGACAGAGAGAGGGAGAGGGTGACAGAGAGAGGGAGAGGGTGACAGAGAGAGGGTGACAGAGAGAGGGAGAGGGCGACACAGGGAGAGGGCGACACAAGGAGAGGGTGGGTGACACAGGGAGAGGGAGGGTGACACAGGGAGAGGGAGGGTGACACAGGGAGAGGGAGAGGGTGACACAGGGACAGGGAGAGGGTGACACAGGGAGAGGGTGACACAGGGAGAGGGAGGGTGACAGGGAGAGGGAGGGTGACACAGGGACAGGGAGAGGGTGACACAGGGACAGGGAGAGGGTGACACAGGGACAGGGAGAGGGTGACACAGGGACAGGGAGAGGGTGACACAGGGACAGGGAGAGGGTGACACAGGGACAGGGAGAGAGAGGGTGCCACAGGGACAGGGAGAGAGAGGGTGACACAGGGAGAGGGAGAGGGTGACACAGGGAGAGGGAGAGGGTGACACAGGGAGAGGGTGACACAGGGAGAGGGAGAGGGCGACAGGGAGAGGGAGGGTGACACAGGGAGAGGGAGGGAGGGTGACACAGGGAGAGGGAGAGAGGGAGACACAGGGAGGGAGGGAGAGGTTGACACAGGGAGAGGGAGGGTGACACAGGGAGAGGGAGGGTGACACGGAGAGGGTGACACGGAGAGGGTGACACAGGGAGAGGGTGACACAGGGAGAGGGTGGGTGACACAGGGAGAGGGAGGGTGACACAGGGAGAGGTAGGGTGACAGAGAGAGGGAGGCTGACACAGGGAGAGGGAGGGTGACACAGGGAGAGGGAGGGTGACACAGGGAGAGGGAGGGTGACACAGGGAGAGGGAGGGTGACACAGGGAGAGGGAGGGTGACAGGGACAGGGAGGGTGACACGGAGAGGGAGAGGGTGACACAGAGACAGGGAGAGGGTGACACAAGGAGAGGGTGACACAGGGAGAGGGTGACACAGGGAGAGGGAGAGAGAGGGTGATACAGGGAGAGGGAGAGGGTGACACAGGGAGAGGGAGAGGGTGACACAGGGAGAGGGAGAGGGTGACACAGGGAGAGGGAGGGTGACACAGGGAGAGGGTGACAGAGGGAGAGGGTGACACAGGGAGGGAGGGAGAGGGTGACACAGGGAGAGGGTGACACAGGGAGAGGGAGGGTGATACGGAGAGGGAGGGTGACACGGAGAGGGTGACACAGGGAGTGGGTGACACATGGAGAGGGTGACACAGGGAGAGGGAGAGGGTGACACAGGGAGAGGGAGGGAGAGAGAGGGTGACACAGGGAGAGGGAGACACAGGGAGAGGGTGACACAGGGAGAGGGAGAGGGTGACACAGGGTGAGGGTGACACAGGGAGAGGGAGAGGGTGACACAGGGAGAGGGTAACACAGGGAGAGGGTGACACAGGGAGAGGGAGAGAGGGTGACACACACACAGACACAGACACCCACTCTCACTCAGACAAACTCACACACACACACAGTCTGTCACTCACACACACAAACACTCACCCGCAAGGCAGGGCACATGGCAGCGGGGGCCTCCGCTCGGCAGGAGGGCCTCTGCAAGGCAGGGGGGTCGCACATGGCAGCGGGGGCCTCCGCACGGCAGGAGGGCCTCTGCAAGGGGCCGCGCCCCCTCCAGAGGGGGACGCCGACACCGCAGTATCCTGCTTAGACCGAGCAGGGTGAGGCTCCAGTGAGGGGATTTCCCCTGCTTAGAGCAGGCAGAGGCCCCTGTGAGGTGATTTCCCCTGCTTAGAGCAGGCAGAGGCCCCGGTGAGGGGATTTCCCCTGCTTAGAGCAGGCAGAGGCCCCGGTGAGGGGATTTCCCCTGCTTAGAGCAGGGAGAGGCTCCGGTGAGGGGATTTCCCCTGCTTAGAGCAGGGAGAGGCTGCGGTGAGGGGATTTCCCCTGCTTAGAGCAGGGAGAGGCACGCGTGGGGTGAGGGGGGGGGCATGGAGGCCGGGAGAGATTGGGGTGAGGGGGGGGGGTGGATGGCCCGATGGGAGGGGGTGGTGGATGGCCCGATGGGAGGGGGTGGTGGATGGCCGATGCGAGGGGGGGCAGATGGCCCGATGGGAGGGAGGGGGTGGGCGGATGGCCCGATGGGAGGGAGGGGGGGGTGACAGATGGCCCTGCAGGGGCCTGAGGCAGACAGGCGTGGAAGGGGCTGGCTGGCGGAAGGGGGAGGAGTGGAAGAGCTGAGGAGGGGAAGTTGCTGAGAGGCGGGGGAGGAGCGAAGGCAGTGATCAGAGAGCTGGCTTTTTTTTTTTCTCTCTAGCGCGAGCGCGGGAAAAACAGCAGCGCGAGCGCGGGAAATTTAAAAAATACACGTGTGCTGCTTGTGCCAATATTTACTCGCCCGGGGGTTAAATCCACCCGCCCCGGGCGAGTAAATGTATACAATTGTCGAACACTGTATATATATATATATATATATATATATATATATATGTAGAGGTATCAGTACCGTGTTAGCCGAGCTTCAATAATCAAAAAATAAATAGATGATACCGTTCTGTGGCTAACGAAATGCTTTTATTTGTTTTAGCTTCATTTGAGTGTGGTACAATGTGGTATCTTCCATATTGCTTGCTTGCTTCATTCATTGTAACATCGCCGGAAGAAGAGATCAGTGTATCTCGAAAGCTCGCACAAATAAAAGCATTTCGTTAGCCACAGAATGGTATCATCTATTTATTTTTTGATTATATATATATATATATATATATATATATATATATATATATATTCATTGCATATTATGTTCATCCTTTTGTTCCAATATTCTGTATCTTACTGCACAATATCAGATTGCCATCCTCTTAGTTTTAACCATTAACATTAGTAATGCAATTTGCAAATGATCATCCATTAACGTGCAATACAAAATCCTGTACAATAGAAAATTAATTTAATCCCCATTGATTGGTTTTCATTCTAACCCCTGTCCCCTTTGTATACTGTATTGAATCATACCACCCATCACACACTCTGTTAGGATAATGCCAATGCAACAGTAAATTGTGATTACATCGCAACGGTGAGAGAGGTCAATATTCAGAAGGGGGAACTGAAAACTATATAAAGAAGCCAAGTGTTGAAGAACAAAAGATATTGTAGCAAGCACATGCTCCGTATTATCTGCTGTTTCCATCACACACACACACATTTATATAGAGTATATATATAAAAAAATCTATTTTTTTTTATTGACTAGGATGTGTGGCAAGTGGCTAAAAAAACTCACCAAAATGTACGTAAGTTTGATCTAATATTGTGTTTTTTTTATTTTATATTAATCAGCATCTGGATATCTGCATTTGCTGGCCTTTGGTGTTATAACAAGGTTAGATGGTTGCCATCTTATCAAACCAGGAAATTAAGATCTCATTGATTAAAAAAAAAAAAAAAAAATATATATATATATATATATATATATATATATATATATATATATATATATATACATATATTATATATATATATATATATATATATGTATGTGTGTGTATAAAGATGTATGTATATATAACCCAAACCATGGTTCAAAGTTAATGAAGAAGAAGAAAAAGTTAGAATTTATAAAGCAAATATCAAGACAAAATGCCAAGGTTTCGTCCCCTACATCAGGACCTGTACTGCCCTGGTGAAGGTCCTGGCTTAGGTGCCGAAACGTTGGAATTTGCTTTATAAATTCTTTCTTTTTCATTAACCTGCGATGTGCTGCTTCTTCATTTACTCTGAACCACGGTTTGGGTAATGTATATTTTTATTTGGTTAATATGATGCACTTCCCTTTACATGTCAATGCTTAATACTGTTGTGCCTACTGTATTAAGATACATAGATAAAAGAAGCACACAGGTCAGCAATCCTACAGTACCAATACAGATACAATGTTTACAAACAAGTCATATGAGGTATAAACAATAATATAAATATAGAGTGAGCTAAAAGCACTTTACCTAATACAGTTTCTGCTTATTATTTATTTATTTATAAAATATTTTACCAGGAAGTAATACATTGAGAGTTACCTCTCGTTTTCAAGTATGTCCTGGGCACAGGGTTAAGACAAATGGTTACAAATACATGGTTATTACATGGTTACAAATACAGTTACATAAGTGAGCAGGGTATACATTATATACAAGACATTGCATGCAAAGTTAAAGATAATATATATTATGGGCGTATGAAACAGTTACAGACCAGATTAAAATGTGAGACAGCCTTAGATTTGCAAGAATTTAAACTTGTGGTGGATGTGAGAGTCTCTGGTAGGTTGTTCCCGTTTTGGGGTGCACGGTAAGAGGAGGAACGTCCAGATACTTTGTTGAGCCTTGGGACCATGAACAGTCTTTTGGAGTCTGATGTCAGGTTATAGGTGCTGCATGTGGTAGGGGTGAGGAGCTTGTTCAGGTAGCTGGGTAGCTTGCCCATAAAGAATTTGAAGGCAAGACAGGAAAGGTGAACTTTGCGCCTAGACTCGAGTGATGACCAATCTAGTTCTTTGAGCATTTCGCAGTGATGTGTATTGTAGTTGCATTGGAGAACAAAATGACAAATCAAATTGTAGAGGGTGTCAAGTTTGCTAAGGTGGGTTTGAGGTGTCGAGCCATATACTATGTCTCCATAGTCAATAATTGGCATTAGCATCTGATGTGCAATACGCTTTCTGACGAGGAGACTTAGGGAGGATTTGTTCCTGTAAAGTACCCCTAGTTTGGCACAGGTCTTGTTGTCAGGGTATCAATGTGCATCCCGAATGTCAAACGGGAGTCAAACCATATGCCCAAGTATTTAAAACTAGTGACAGGGGTTAGGGTGGTGTTAGTGTTGGTTCTAATCTGGAGCTCAGTCGCTGGAAGCTTTAAAAATGTAGTCTTGGTCCCAAATACCATTGTTACAGTCTTGTCAGTGTTTAAAAACATTTTGTTTTGAGAAATCCATTTTTCGAGTCTCAAAAAGTCAGACTGAAGTATGTGTTGAAGGTCAGAGAGGCTATGGCTGTGTGCATATAGGATTGTGTCATCTGCATAATGTGTATTGAGGCTTCCTGACAAGCTGTGGGAAGATCATTGATGAACACTGAGAAGAGTAGGGGCCCCAGAACAGAGCCTTGCAGTACACCACAGGTGATATCCAGGGGGTTGGAGTTAGAGCCTGAGATGGACACATGTTGGGACTTGTTGTCTGGTACCCCACATCGGATCCACAAATGGGGAAAGAAATGTTCAAATTGTGACCTACTGTACAGTAAGCGCAAAAAAAGGGAGAAAAGAGTCAACATGCTGTAGTATATCAAGGACATTTTGGGGAGGCTGAGACTGTGTTAGTAATACACTCAGAATTCCCACTTGAGTTTTATGCGTACTAATCCATTAGTAATTAATATGCAGGTAAGTGCCTCAGTGACCTTTTTGACGACAATAGAGCTAAATTGAGAAATGGTAGACTGTAATGCTGATAACAAGTATTTATTTGCAGCGATAGAATAACTCACAATCTTGATGGTAAAAAAAAGGCTTTTCTGGGAAACAGCCTAGGTCACTGTTTGAATATAAATATATTTTCTTCATTTAAAAAAAAAAAAGACTTGCATATAACCATACCGCTAATAAAATGCTGTATAAAATTACAGGAAAACCCAAACACTAGAATTTCTGCCCAATAATCCTTCTTGTTATGTATTTAAATAAAAAATATTCCAGCCTTCCTGTTTGCAGTTCAATTAGGTACTGTACATTATTCTTATCAATAAACTGTTGGAAATTGTTCTAGGATTTAAACCACACAGAAAATGCCATGATTTCAGATATTACTCTTTTTTTAAAACTTTTTTTTACTCTCTTGCTATAGCAATGGATAACAATTCATGTGTTTTGCAGCAAGTAAATTAAGTTATTCTGTTGGGTTTTGCTTATATAATGAAAAAATAATGTACAATGAGTCTTGAAATACAAATTTGTAGCTGTGTTTTTTTTTATAATCGCAGTTAATTTGTCAGAACCAATTATCATATGTATCTTGTTATTCCATTAGTAAGAAAAAGACAATAACATTGTGCTTAATGAACTGACACAGCGTAATATGAAAATGTGCAGTGAGCAATGAACCCTTGAAGACTACAAATAAAAATAAGCTAGTTTATATCCTTAACTGACTGTTTGTAATCAAATATTTAATACTCTTGTTTATTACTTATGTTTCTCTTTTTGCATTATTTGGAAAATGACAATGCATTTAAAAGAAAAAAGGAACAATTTATCCACTCTTGTAAAATGCATGTGGAAAATAACCATAAAAAGCACTTTCTAAAAACATTGTAACTTGTTAAAAAATATACAAGGACATTGTTTGAAGCAGCGATCCAGCCTATTTTTTTTTATTATCCCAATTTTTGTACAGTATGGTCACATGAGCCACTGGACCACTATATTTTCAGCTCCTTGTTTCCGAGATACTTACCGCTAAAGTTACCAACTTTAAATTGCCTTGCCAGAGAAACAAAATGGCTGCCAAGTCTCTGGTCTCCAACTGGACGGCCATTATAATCCCCTAAAGAACCAGAAATGAACACTGCTAACTTCAATGGTAAGTATTTCAGAAACCAGGCTGAGAATAGCTTGGTTCAGGGCAGGAGAACACCCCAGTTCTATTACAGTGTGATTAGCTAGGACAGATTATTGCTTTAAATTATGACATTTCTTGGATATCAGCTAGGAAAATAAGCAAATGGACTAAAAATAAATACATTATTGTAATGTAATGAAGCAATTTAAACTTGCACAGAACGGAGATACAGTAGCAAACAGAAATTGGTTGTGTTTATTCTTTTTCTATTTCTTTAAATTCAATTATATGGTATATAGTTTGAAATTGTTGTTATTTATTTCTTGAACAAAATGTATGAATGTGTGTGTGTGTGTGTGTATATGTCTATGTGTAACAGGGAAGAAACTATCTCTAAAATCCAGCAGGTATCTGGTTAAGTGCAGCAGGTGATTAACCAGATCCCCCTGGCCAATTTTATTATAATATTACAGCTTCATATATTGTATGCAAATAAATAAATGCATTACAGTAAGTGTTCTAATCATAGTTTAGCGAATCGTGATTGGGGTTACAGATTTACAGTTTATATGAAAGATGTGTCAGTAGGTATACAGTAATGTACTTTTCCAACAATCTTAGATCTTCCTCAAAGTGTCCAACCTTCTCAAAAGGTTCCATATGATCCCAAGCCTGTCAAGGAATTCCATTAATAACTATATTGCAGCTCAAAAGGCACAAGACACACAAATTCCATAATACTATACACCCTTGTATGTTATTACAATAATACAGAAATTTAAGAATAAATGTTCTTTTAAAAGATTACTTTTGTGTGTTTGAATAAGAACTCATTATCAGAAAAAAACAAGATAAAAGTCAAATGATGATACATGAGTTTCGGTTTCTTCCATTGTCCTTAATCTTTGTAGTTCATTAACTGTATGTAACTATGAGTATTGGGGCGTAGATAGGGAAAGTAATGTAACTGTTGGTTGAATGGTTATTAGCCCTACTCTGAACCTAGACTAAGCTAAAATTGATTAAGTTGGCAGTCTTATAACATTGCTCTCTATTATATGAAACCTCTACTTAAAGTTGAGTATCCAGATCTAATTAGAGAACGTTTTGATATACATTAGTATAAAAACTTACAGCTTTATCTGATAACATTCGTATACCCTTTAATATTGGTGGCTCTTTGTTATTCTATAATAATATTAAATGTAATAATTACAGATAATAGCGTCATTTACTGACGCATGTGTCTCGCGAATGGCACCTGCGTCCCTGACCTATTTTCGGCTGAACCGCGACTGCACCATGGCCGGGATAATTTAGTTTTAGCGTTGGTGGTAATACTGCGCGGAAATGATAATACAGATGTAGCCAGACCTATTGTCGAGTATTCAGTCAGGAAACCGCAGTGAAAACTGCTTGACCACTGCCTGCGCGCAAAATCCCCGCCACCAGACTACTGGCCCGTCAGGATTAACACAGTGGGGGAGCTAGTAACGACACATTTATTGTACCATTTGGTGGGCCTGCTTTTTACACACACACACACACACACACACACACACACACACACACACACACACACACACACACACACACACACCTCTTATTTTGTAGGACATTACTACAAACACTACTTTCAGATTCAACCTCCACATTTCTACAAAGTCATGGACGGTCGTTTCACATTTTTGTCTTTAGATCTGAATCTGACTTACCTTATTGAGTTCACTTAAAGGGACATTTACTGTCAATCAAAGTTAAAAACAACTTTTCCAATAAACCTCCTCTGACTTTCTTCCAGCTAGTCCTTTTAGAGAGGATGATTTATATAAAGAGCTAAAGGAATAAGTTACAGTAAATGCATAGATTATACCATACTGAGTACAAAGTGGGTCTCAGTACTGTACCTACAGAGTACTTTTAAAATAGATAGAATTGTACAATGATTAAAAAAAATGGATTCCAGCGATCACGGTACAGTATATGGTGAAAACAGCAATCAATTTTAAGTAAATCATTAATTCAGCTCTGCAATAACTTTATATACAGTACATGGAACTCACAAAGGCTCAAATATTCTCACAAATGGATTGTTTACCTGCTGTGTTTTGCTGGGTTATTCCTATAGTAATGCAAGCACACAGCTGTTTCTATAATTGAGATGAAATGGCGTAAGGCTATGGGGTAGATCCTCAGAAGATCGCTCATTTTTTAACATTACATTATCTCATTTTAATGCATCCATATCAGTAATGCATATCCCCAAAGATGCTTAACGCTACGGTGTTCAGCCATGTTCCTTAAAGATAAGGGAACTTTACATTTTAATAGACCATATGCGTCTTCATAGGCATATCATATGGTAATTAGCGCCTAACAATGGAGATCCTCGGACCTCCGTTACTGTTAAAGAACGCTAATAAAGCAACGATAGCGCCTGCTGAAAGCTGCCCTTATTCACTTCTAAACCCTAAGCAGCATTGTGTCATTTCTCTAAATAAGCGTTAACAAAACCCTATAAGAAAATAGGGGGAAAAGGGGAGGCCCCTATTGTAGCACTCCTAATTCTAATGTAATGATGGATAGATTACAAGTAAAACTTTAATAGTATCAATAGTTAAAATAAAGTTGGACAAACTAACAAAAAACACCCACACTGAGATGATAGTCCAGCGAAAGTGCTGGTTTGCACTTGGACTAATCGATAGCAGTGAAGATCACTGCTCTAAGAAGCTAATCTGATTAGTAGATATAATAATAAGTGAAAGATCAGAGAACAGCCTATATTTAGATAACAGCCAGTAATCTGAGGAAAATTATCCTCTTAAAGCAGTACTATGTACAGTACAGCAATTGACTAGATGTCCCAATGGAGTATGTTATACTGGCTGTATCTGATGGAGTATCAAATTGAGCGGGTACATAAAAACTCTTGTTATCGTAGGAGTGAAAAGCTTGTAGTATCCTGTTACTTAATTAGAAACAGTGTAAACATACCGAGACCTACCATATGTTAACACCAATTCAGGAAGGCTAATGTGCTGGGGTAGTATTGTGCTTACACAGAGAACTGTGAGATACAATAGTGCATACAGTAGTACATAGGGTTAATAATCCAAAACAGTGCTTAGCGCGGGATCTTTGGTAGCACACTTCCCCCAGTTTTCAGACTGTAGTAGCTGCAGAAACACTACGTGATACTGTTGTTACCAACTGAAGTATTGTGTAAACGCTTCCGATCGTACAGTATGTAGGACATGTGAACAAAAAAAAGGGGAAAAGTGTAATCAGCGCTAATGCTTAAAATACAATGTATGAATTACAGTGATTACCATGAAAACTTTAACTTAAAGTTGAGGCTGCCTAGGCAAAATATGATTAACACAAATCAACGAAAACAGTAGAAACAGAAAGCCGGCGCCTCCAAGAATATAATGTGAAATCTGACCAAATATAGAGTCCAATCGGGGATCTTCAATCAAGTCTCACGAGAATGACAAACACACATATACAAAAAAAAAAAAAAGAAAGATCATAGTGTAACTCAAAAAACAAAACACTGAAAAAGATTAACTAAAGGATAATTACAATTTTAATATGCAATTAATGAATATAAAACAACAAACAAATGTCCGTTGGGCAAAAGACACTAATAAAGCAGTACCATCCAGCAGGAGTAAAATTGAAATCCTACTTACAGCAAGGCTGAGTAAATAAAACCCATAGAGTAGCTGTCCTTATTCCCAGACCAGCAAACCTCTGCAGAAGATGACATTTCGTGACCTCCAAAGCTCCACGCTGCCAGAACAACCACTGCTGCCGCACTCACAGACCCACATGGTCAACGGGGGGTGCCACACGGATGATCCGGAACTCCACACTGCCATGTATCAAAGTGTATACTTAGTAACAAAAATGTTACCACTAGAGGCATAAAAGAGTGATAGCGTTGAGAAGCCTTATGGGCCGTAGAGGTATGTGTATTGGAATATACACTGACTAACCCGGCATCGGCTGGCTAATAGTCTAATAATACAACCTTGTCCTTGTTGCTAAGCAAAGGAACTAAACTGTCATCAGGTATTTTTAACCTGAATCGTTATGCCTGTTTATGTACATAACAGAGACAAATATATAACATTAACAGTGTAGCTAATCATAACGAACTGAAAAGGATGTCAATTCACAGTAATGAATAGATTGTGGTAAAATGCTGAGAGTTGGTCTGCATTGTATTAGCTGAAGAACTGAGAGGTGGGTAATTGCTTATTATTAGCCACAGCACCCAGTTCTCTATTGACTGTCACCAGAGTACATTTCCCTTTCCCCCCCTGCCCCCAAGCCTATTATTTCTCTAACTAGCCTACTAGTGAACAGGGAAGGTCTTAAGTGGTACTGATATGAATTGACTTGGTGTAGGAATTAACACTTCCATGATGTGTTATACTTAATTATAGGCTAAGCAGTAGAATTCCGGCCATTACTGAAATCCCTGCTCTCTGATTGGTTAGAATTCTGGGCATTATTCATTCAGTAATGCCCAAATTTTTTGGCAACATGCCAACTCACCTTTCAGAGATGCAGGGGGAGTGCAGCATCTCTGTTCCTCTCCTCTCACAGCACGGCAGCACATGCAGGCTCTCTCTCACAGCATATGCAGGCTCTCTCTCAGCACATGCAGGCTCTCTCTCACAGCACATGCAGGCTCTCTCTCAGCACATGCAGGCTCTTCACACAGCACATGCAGGCTCTCTTTCAGCTGCTAATGCTGTCAGAAGCTGGCAGGTCCCAAATAGTAACTTTGTTACTTGCAACAAAGTAATATTTCTTCCACCACTTGTATAGCTTCTGCTAAGGTAATTTTTATCTGGTTTTTTTTATTTTTTAGTTTGTAGTTAAAATCACTGTCCCCCAACTTCTCTTCCCATTCTCCCCTTCACCCACCTCACCCCTCCCCTCTTCATCCCCCCATCCCTTTCCCACCTCAACACCTCCCCCTACCCTGACCCCCTCATCCCTCTTCACCCCCCATTTTATGAAAAATGCCTACATTTAGCCTATAATAGTAATAATCCCCCCAGAACAGGGCATTACTGGCCAATAATGCCCTGGCTGGGTTAAAGTCCATCGGCTTCGCCTTGGGCCTTCAACTCTTCCTGCCAGGGCACGAGGAATCAGTTACATTTGATTCCACAGCGTGATGGCCAGGTCACGTGAGCGGTTCGCCCAATGAGGGCAAACCACCTCCGTGACATCACGGCCTCACCCCCGACATTCCCCCATCATGTCTAGCCTGCCCACAAAACGCTCCCGCTAAAACGCGGGTTATGTCACGCGCACACACACAGACGCGAGCGGGCGGTCACCATAGATGCAGCCTAAGATGGTGTGGCCAAATTATTGAGGTCCTGTAGTAGGCAGTGACTCACCTGTGGCAGAGATAGATGATGGAGTCTTTTCTAGATGTAGGTGCATCGTATTTAATTCTAAGAAGGTACAGTATTCATCATTACTACGTTTCAATTGAAGCCAGAAACGCACTTGAATTGATTGGCATTCACTTTTCTGACTAAATAAAGCTGTCGAAAATATAACCGGTCATAGTACAAAACGTACATTGAGCACAAAGTAGGAACAACATCAGTGCAAAGTAATCAGCACCTTCCCAATGGGATTTAAAGGTTGTACTTCAATATTTATAATATATGTAATAACATCTGAATTATTCTGAGATCTTAAATCGCTTTTTGTCTAGTAAAATGCTTCAGTTGGATACTTCGTTTTCCGTGAAGGTTATAGCAAGCAATCAAATTCTTCCAGTACATTTGAATCTGTGGTGAGAAGTTCAATAGAATTTAAATTATAATTGCATATTGCTAAACTATATTTCTCCACCACTAGGAATGTACAACATTATTTATTATGCACGCTATAATGTTATATTTTGAACTAAATATAGATTTTTTTATTATCTTTATGTGTATTTGATGGCATATCAATTCTAAAGTGTATATTTTTATGGCTTCCTTCCTAGGGCTCAATTGAAAATCAAACTAACCATAAATATAACATTAATAAAACTCAATTTTATCTACGGTTTACTGATCGAGCTCTTTAAATTCATATTGCGTCAAAATGTGTCTAAATGACATTTGATTTTGCATGTCTTGGTGTAATTGTCACCCTAAAAATAGTATTTTAGGGTTGTTTTGTAACATTGGTTGGGACTCTGGGCCTCATGCAGAGAGCAGCGAATTTAAAAATTGGAGAGTTTAATAAAAAGTAGCTTTTTTGGAGAGTTTTATTCTCCATATGCAGAAATGTGCGAATTCTGCAATGTTTGGCATTAATGCGTGTGGCGAGTTGAATTGGAGAGATGCGCGCTGCAGAAATGTGTTAAAAAAAAATCGCGCATTTTTTTCCCCTTTCCTATAGGCGGCTAGCTCCATGTAATTGCCAACTTTTCTTGGCGAGGCAAATAGTAGCAAATCGCGCCATTTTCTTGGCGCGAACAGCCGCTAGATGCTGTTCGCGGCTCTCTGCATTAGGATATTTTTAAAGCTGGCGAGATGTAGGTTCTCGCGAGCCGCGAGGCGAGATTTTGAAAACGAAAAAAAAAATGGCGCGTTTTCCGTTTCTCGCCATTTTCGCCAGTTTTCTGCGCGACTTTCCCCAAAAAATGGCGAGTTTTGAAATAGCGCTGCTCTCTGCATGAGGCCCTCTGTGTTGGTAAACTGAGGGGGTATTATTCTTTTGTTTGCATGTCACAATATCATGCCCTTCGCAGGAGATCCGCATTTGCTGCAAGCATCGGAAGATAATCTTAATTCTGCAGAGCAAAAATATTCATTGATAATAATCCTATGGAACTTGTTTGATTTTAGTTATTTCATGTATAATAAAATTCTTGTATATACATAGTATCGTTTATTACATTAGACACATTGAATACAAGTTTACTGAAATGTGGTTGCAGTTCCTGCAGGCAGAGAAGGAGTCAAAACCTCATTTTGGTACAAATATTATTGGAAGAATACAAATTCATTATACAAATGTTATTAAACAAACAACTGTTTCCTTCAAATAATGACATATGGTTTGCCAGTTCTCAATTATTTTTTGATGATAGATGTTATTGCTGAACTCAATGCTTATGATTGTACATGAAAACCCTGCATCACATTTTCCATTTATAGACTCTCTTGGGAATCTATTAAATTAATTGTGAATGAATTCCTTCCATTATTTCATATTTTCTCTCTCTCTCTCTCTCTCTCTCTCTCTCTCTCTCTCTCTCTCTCTCTCTCTCTCTCTCTCTCTCTCTCTCTCTCTCTCTCTCTCTCTCTCTCTCTCTCTCTCTCTCTCTCTCGCCCTCTCTCTCGCCCTCTCTCTCCCTACCTCCTTCCCCCTCTGTTCCTCTCTCTCCCTACCTCCTTCCCCCTCTGTTCCTCTCTCCCCCTCTCTCTCTCCCACCTCTGTCCCTCTCCCTTCTCTCTGTCCCCCCTCTCTCCCCCCGCTCTCTCTCTCTCTCTCTCTCTCTCTCTCTCTCTCTCTCTCTCTCTCACTCACTCCCCCTCTCTCTATCCCCTCTCTTTTCCCCCTCTCTCTGTCCCCTCTCTCACCCCTCTTTCTCTCACCCCCCCCTCTCTCTCCCCCTCTCTGTCTCTCGAAGATAACACAAAGCTATCCTGTTTTTTTCCCAGCACTTGCATGCCCTTCGTGCACATGCACATCCGGTAAATGCGCATGCGCACCAGTGGCTGGCAAGCGCCGATCTCGCATTCGCACAAGTGACTGGCAAGTGCCGTTCCGGCATGCACGGTGGCAAGCCCCCAATGTGCATGCGCAGTGGGGGCTTACTGTTTGCGCATGCACTATTGGAGCTTGCTGTGTGTGCATGCACGATGGGGGCTTGCTGTTTGTGCATGCACTATTGGAGCTTGCTGTGTGTGCATGCACGATGGGGGCTTGCTGTTTGTGCATGCACTATTGGAGCTTGCTGTGGTGCATGCGTGGTGGGGGCTTCCTGTTTGCGCATGCACTATTGGAGCTTGCGGTGTGCATGCACGGTGGGGGCTTCCTGTTTGCGCATGCACTATTGGAGCTTGCGGTGTGCATGCACGGTGGGGGCTTGCTGTTTGCGCATGCACTATTGGAGCTTGCGGTGGGTGCTTGCTGTTTGCGCATGCACTATTGGAGCTTACCCTTCACGCATGCGCGGTGGTTGCTTGCTGTTTGTGCATGTGCGGTGGGCACTCGCCATTTGCACATACACAGTTGGCGCTTGCCATTCGTGCATGTTCAAAATTTGTCACAGTTTGTCCCGGAGAAAATATGGTCACCCTAAGTTTAGGTAATGTCACATTACCTGATTTAACCAAACTAGTACATCGTAGGCCTTAGTAGCTCAAATGACAAGTCATTGGTTGTCTATTACTAGCTGGCCGCCTACATTTTGTGGTGGTAGCATAACATAGCCAGGTGTCAACATGTAACGAATAGCATGTGAAGACGTTATTTGGAGTTAATTAGTCATTTGCGTGTGCTGCATTCAAAATATCGCTGACATATTAATTGCCCTTATCAATACTTTACGGCTGCCAATATGGCTTCAGTGAATAGGTCGATAAATAAAATTACAGTTAAACAATGATATTGGAATTTTAATGAATCTGCTTTAGGCTTATGGTAAGTGATTTGGGGACTGGTTTGAGGAAGAGCCCATTTCTGTAGCATTAGAATGTAACTTAATGTAATACAATGTTGTGTGTTCTGTTCAGTGCTCTTCTTCGTTGAATAGATCTGCTAGGGCTGGAATGTTCTATAACATGGGCGGCCAATTCCAGTCCTCAAGGGCCACCAACAGGTCAGGTTTAAAGGATATCCCTGTTTCATCACAGGTGGCTTAATCAGTGGTCAGCCATTGACTGCGTTTATACAGTATGTTAATTGATAATAATTATTATTTACATTATATGAAAACTATATATTGCATGTATATACAGTATTATTTTAAACAGTATTTATAAATGTTTCTTTCTACTGTGTTTACTTTTAACTTGTTTCTAATTTTTGAAAATCTCAGTGAATTATTTATCAAACAAAATGCTAGTAAATTGTTTTTTAAAGCTTTTTTTTTAGGTTTGAAAAACAGTAACACACTTTAGCTTTGGTAGAGTAATGGTACACAGAAATTCAATGTAATTACTACAGTATGTGATCCTCTCAATGTTATACAAAATAAAACATGATATTACTTTTATTCTAATCTGAATGCAAATAATGTATAGCAATATTTTTACACTACTAAAACACTGTGCTATCTGGATTTGTTATTCAGTAACTCACCTACAGTATTAGCAAACCCTGTCACCTATATTAGAGATTCATCTTTTAGTTAAAAGCTTGTGTTGGCAGTTAATAATCCCTGTAGCAAAATTCAGTCCAGTGTTTCATTACTGAGAACTAGAAGTAAAAATCATTAAACTGTCATGGTGAAAATTAGCAAGGTTCTGCATTATCATAACACTTAGAAGTAGCTTTCAGAGAAGTATCATTAACTTTTATTTTTACTTGTGTATAATATTTATAGTGGTGGTTATGTTAAACTAGTACATAACAATATTGTAATACAATAATAGTTTTACTAGGTTTCTTATATTTTATTATATAGATGTGACCGGTTTTGCTGTTTCATGGTGCCATGACAAGGCGCGGTCCCGTTACTGTGCCGATTGCGTCCCGGGAGGCTTACGACTGCAGGAGGTCCTATTGAAAGGAATGGACCACCCAGAGCGCTGTCGCTGCAGCTATCTCCCCCAGTGCTACGTTTTTTCTGGCATTTCACCTGCGGCGCCGGGAATAGAAAGATTGGCTACTGTACATCTACTGTTATCATTTTCAAGTTGCATGTAGATGGCATGCACTCTACTAACTTTCTTATGGAACTTTTTGTGTTGGAATTCAATATCTTGCAAAAATAATTACATATTGATTGTGTCTTTCCCAAAAATATTATTGCATCAATGTTGAAATAGAAAAATTATATTTTCGCAGTATGCAAAATTGAAAATGTAATAATACTTACATAGTTACATAGTACACGAGGTTGAAAAAGACATCAAGTTAAACCTATGCTAAATTTAGACGACACATACTTTATCCTATATCCCTTCTAACAGTACAGTATATTGATCAAGAGGAAGGCAAACAAAAAACCCCAGTGACAAATCATCCAATGATATATCATAAGGGGAAAAACACATTCCTTCCTGACTCCAAGAATTGGATTACTCCCTGGATCAACATCCTTCCCATATTTACTTATTTGGTATATCCCTGTATACCTTTCCTTTCTAAAAAATGTCCAATCTTTTTTTTTTTAACAAATCGATTGTATCTGCCATCACAGTCTCCATGGGTAATGAATTCCACATTGTAACTGCCCTTACTGTAAAGAACCCTTTTCTTTGTTGCTGGTGAAATCTCCTTTCCTCCAACCTTAAGGGATGCCCCGAGTCCTTTGTACTGCCCTTGGGAGGAATAGTTCTTTTGAAAGCTCCTTGTACAGTCCCCGAATATATTTGTATATAGTTATCATATACCCTCTTAGACGCCTCTTTTCTAATGTAAATAAATCTAATTTAGCTAGCCTCTCCTCATAAACCAGATTGGCCATCCCCTTTATTAATTTGGTGGCTCTTTTCTGCACTTTCTCTAGTTCCAAAATGTATTTTCTAAGGAGTGGTGCCCAAAATTGTACTCCATATTCAAGGTGTGGTATCATAAGGTTATATCTCTAAGTACAGTATTTGAAGTTTAGTGAAATTTTGGATACTGCAATAACCTGTTCTTTTTCCAACCTGTAATATATTCCTTATACTGTATACCAAGTACCGTATGAACAATAACAACCAATTCAGCCTCCCTCTCTCTCCTCCTCTATCTAATAGCAGTTATGTTTCTGAGTAATTGACATACTGTACACGCTAATTCAAAGGATGAAATCTGCAATTCCTTCCAAGAAACTAAACTTCTATTTCTCCCTCTTGCTCATGTATGGGACAAGCTGAAGCGGACAGCTACAGTATGGGACAAACTGCAGTGGACAGACTCAGGTACAGTTTGGGGCTAGCTGCAGTGGACATATAAAGGTACAGTATGCAGCAAGCTGCAGGGGGCAGGTACAGTATGGGGCACGATGCAGTGGGAAGGTACAGGTACAATATGGGGAAAGCTATAGCAGACACATACAGGAACAGTAAGGGGCAAGCTGCAGGATACAGGTACAATATCGGGCAAGCTGCCGAGGACAGGTACAATATGGAGCAAGCTCCAGGGGAAAGGTACAGGTAAAGTATGGAGCAAGCTGCAGGGCACAGGTACAGTGTGGGGCAAGCTGCAGGGGGCAGGAAAAGTATGGGGCAATCTGCAGGGGGCAGGAACAGGTACAGTATGGGGCAAGCTGCAGGGTACAGGTACAATATGGGGCAAGCTGCAGGGGACAGGTACAGTATGGGGGCAAGCTGCAGGGGACAGGTACTGGTACATTATTGGGCAAGCTGCAGGGGACAGGTACAGGTAAAGTATGGGGCAAGCTGCAGGGTACTTGACAGCTCCACCTACATTCTGTACATAAAGTCATTCTGTATGGTCTTACAATTAAAACCGATCCTTTCTCTCCTACTTCTCCATCAGTTGTCTCACCTATGATGGGCCTCTTACTGGCTACAACATATTCTTGTAGACACGCGGAATAAGAAATACCAGACTGATTGTACATCAATAACTTCTTTTGTTATTATCAAGCATTAGGTATAGTACACGTAACAGCTACAGAGTAGCTACATTAATATAGGGTTAAACAACAAAGTCCCCATGAGGCCTATGAATAGTCTGTTCTCTGCCACTGTGTTTGTATTCCTATCTCTCAAAAATCTTACTTAATTCATTGTGTATATTAAAACGCGTCTATCTTTGAACTGTGATAATTAGAGTCATAATGTAAATGTTTGTGTCTTGGAAAACATGCTAGTTCAATTAGCATGTTTATTAAAATAATCGCTAAGAATCTGACAGGATCAGCATGTCTTCTATTATTTGCTTTCACACATATTTGGGTTTGCCTGAGCTTGGTAAGTTGCTTGTGAAATGTGAATGTCATACTGTATCTATTCTGTTATGCTTGGTCTTCAATCCTGCTGTTACATTTCCCTTTTCTGCTTTAATTTTGACTGGGCTATTTGAAGTGGTTTAGTAAAAGCATGAAATATGAAACCGTGTGAACAAAAAAAAAAATACTGTGCATAATGTTAAATGAATAGAAGATGATGTCAGTCGGGTAGGTGGAAGATAGAGGTGAGACCACACATGGGACAAGGCCAGGTGTAAGTGTGAGAGGGTGAGAGGATCTGTGTGTACAAAGGATGTCATACACACCCCCCTTCTCCCTTCCCCCTAGTTAGGTCATTTCTTTTTAATTATATGTGTTAAAGGTCAACAATTAAGAAATGTATGATGGAATTTCTGTATGTTGTACCATTAATTCAATACAAATGTAAGTTATAAAAAAAAGAAAAGAAATATGAAACTGCAAACATCCCAGACTTGCTTTAGAAACCCTGGGTGTCACGTACGCGCTGTCCGAATGTCTGTGTGTGTGAAAGGGGTTACGTATAAAAACTGGCAACAATAAGCATGCTCCATCCCCCAAAACAGTCATACTACATCCCAATTATGCTGCCACCACCAGGATTAATTTAGGTACCTGCACCTCAGGAATCCCGGGGTCCCCCTGCCTTCCAGAAACAAACGGTATGCAAATTAAATAAAAACCTAATTTAGCAAAATGTGGCAGAAAATGAGGGACTAGGCTTAATTTAAGCCCAAAGACAATACCTATTACATTTTAGATTTAATGTTACACACGGCATACAGTGCTTGGTACAGAAAAAGGTTACAGAATGACATAAAGTATAGGATCAGACAGTTTATAAAAAAAATAAGTTGTAAATCAGAAAACCTGTACATTACAGTAAACATTGTGTTATAGATTCTTGAAGAGAAATGTTGAGAGCCACGCACATACTGTGAATCCCAAAGCAGATCCGATAGTAAAAAAATTCTTCCATCTGTGAGAAAGATACCAGATGTCTGACAAGCCTGGATGGCTATGGCCTATGCCCCATTTGGCAACCTCTCTCCTGAGAGACACCTTTATGACCAGCTGACAAGAGAGCATCCCAGAAACTTTAGAAGGATTTAGTTTTACATTTAAGTGGAGACTATTAAAAAATACTACATAACTCTCTCCCCTTGTTCACCAAATTAATGGCCCCCTAACTGCAGGGGCAGAACTATTTAATTACAGGCTCCAGTGCAAGTATATGAGCTGTGTCCCCCATGGAAACACACAAAATGTGAATAAAATAAACCCTGTTCTCACATCCTCTCTGCACATGCTCTCCCCAACACCATCCTCGCTGCACATGCTCTCCCCAACACCATCCTCTCTGCACATGCTCTCCCCCACACCATGCTCTCCCCTCACCATGCTCTCCCCACACCATGCTCTCCCCACATCACGCTCTCCCCATACCACGCTCTCCCCATACCACACTCTCACCACACCATGCTCTCCCCACACCATGCTCTCCCCACATCATGCTCTCTCCACACCATGCTCTCCCCTCACCATGCTCTCCCCAACACCATCTTCTCTGCACATGCTATCCCCAACACCATCCTCTCTGCACATGCTCTCCTCAACACCATCCTCTTTGCACATGCTCTCCCCAACACCATCCTCTCTGTACATGTTCTCCCCCACACCATGCTCTCCCCTCACCATGCTCTCCCCACACCATGCTCTCCCCACATCACGCTCTCCCCATACCACGCTCTCACCACACCATGCTCTCCCCACACCATGCTCTCCCCACACCATGCTCTCCCCTCACCACGCTCTCCCCTCACCACGCTCTCCCCTCACCACGCTCTCTCCCCACCATGCTTTCCCCACACCATGCTTTCCCCACACCATGCTTTCCCCACACCATGCTTTCCCCTCACCACACTCTCTCTCCACACCATGCTCTCCCCTCACCATGCTCTCCCCCACACATGCTCTCCCCCACACCATCCTCTCTCCTCACCACGCTCTCCTCACCACGCCCTCCTCACATCACGCTCTCTCCTCACCATGCTCTTCCCTCACCACACTCACTCCTCACCATGCTCTCTCCTCACCACGCCCTCCCCACACCATGCGTTCCCCACACCATGCTTTCCCCACACCATGCTTCTCCCATCACAGTCTCTTCACACATGCTCTCCCCTCACCATGCTCTCCCCCACACCATCCTCTCCACACATGCTCTCCCCCACACCATCCACTATGCACACGCTCTCCCAACATCATCCTCTCTGCACATACTCTCCCCAACTCCATCCACACTGCACATGCTCTCCCCAACACCATCCTCTCTGCACATGCTCTCCCCAACACCATCCTCTCTGCACATGCTCTCCCCCACATTATCCTGACCGCATATGCTCCCTCCTCACATGCTGTCACCCACACCATGCTTTCTAAACACAATGCTTCCCCCTCACCATGCCCTCCCCTCACCATGCCCTCCCCTCACCATTGTCTCCCCACACCTTGCTCTCCCCTCACTACGCTCTTCCTTTCACCATCTTCCCCGCTCACCATGCTCTCACCATGGGCCAAGCCTTAAGGCAAGGCAGTTGCCTTGGGACCCGCACCTTCGGGGCCCCACTCTCCAATTGACCCAAAAAATGTAGAAGATACCTGACCACCTACAATATCCTTGATCCTCCTGTTGGTGCTTCTGCCCACCCTACCAGAAGAGGGAGCTGGAGTAAGAAGTTGAAGCATCCCCAGACCAGCAGGGCCGCTCCTCAGCCCCAGGTAATTGTGTGTGGTGAGAGGGGGGGGGGGAGTGGTGAGAGGGGTGTCTTACATTCTCCAGAGAAGCCCTCTTCCTACAGCATAGCATTGTCATGGCAACCTAATGTCAAATGATGCTGCAACATCACATAGTGATGCGTTGCCATGACAATGTGACATCACATTACATCACGGCAACCCGACATCATTATGCCGGGATGCTGTATGAGGAAGGCCGCTCTTCATTGAATCGTCCGGGATGGTAGATAAGTAAATTCTGCCCTTGACTACCTCCACCAGAGGGGCCCTGCTGCCAGCATGCCACCTTGAACCCTGCAAACTCCAAGGCTGAAAATTGCATTCATACTGTTTTTATGACAGCCTTGAATTTTGCTTCTTCAGTTCTTCATCTTCTCCTGGCTGTCTTTTATACAGTGTGATGTCTCAGTCACAGCGCAGGGTCTTTCATACCAGATAAAAGGCAGGAAACTTAGAGTTCATTCAACAGGGGTTTATTAACAGGTTAACTCAGGATACAAAACAAACAGAAAGACCTAACTCCACTCTGAAGTTCTGACTAATACCTCTCAGTCCCTAACTAACATTGGGAGAACTAACCTCCTTCCCCACTTTGAACCCTGTACCTGAAGACACACTGCAGTCCCCCTTGCAGTCTCTCACTGGACTGTCAGTGTGTGTGCTCTAATGTTAGCACTGAAGCAGCACAGGAAGATGTATGTTCTGCCTTTTAAAGTGCAGTCCATTAATTAGGGCTCTGGTGTGAGGGAAGGATAACACTCAGGAAAGTGTTGGGTCCTATGTACCTCCCCTCAAATACCTTCTGCTTGAACACATCAAAACAGTTACACCTATAAAATAATAGTGAGAGTTTTATTTATTAATAATTGAGAAGAAATAGATGGCTGAATGACACTGTGCTGCTGTGTCGGTCTGCATGCATGGTCTATGTAAACTGTATGGAACTCATATGTGGTTCGCTGAATTTGTGCGCATGCGCAAACTACCAAATTTCGCGTTACAAGTACTGACAACTGAATGGAACGCATATATTATCTTGATTATCCATTATCGCTGGATGTGTTTCTTACACGAACATGTTGCTGACGCTGATCCGTCTGCCGAATCTGAAGAAGCGTGCTTGAAGCACGTGAAACGTACGTCGGGTTATGGTGACATCAGACGCATGGCGTACACCAGGAAGAGATGGTCTGTGTGTATGGGGCTCGAAGATAAGGTAGTGTAGCGCTGGACATAGAAATTCATTTTGGTATTTCTCCTCTATTTTACCTACTTGGATACGAAGGTAAATACGCCATCAGTGTTTGTACCAATGCGACCTGTAGGTTACATGCCCATTCTGGGAGATTACTCCTTTGAGTTATACCACCTCTCATGGTCACAAGATATTTGAATATTTGTATGGATATCTATTAGCGAGGAATACACATATATGGTGAAGTAATTTTTCTATGTACCTTTTACATGCGCTATTATGGGTGGTTATAATTACTAACTAGGTAATTTCACCTTTATGTGTTACCTTTCAGTATATTCATATATAACTACTTATCCACCCTGTATACCTTATACATTTTATACACCCAAGGGATATCTTTCCCTATGAGCATAGGTTATATTTGGATACCAGCTCACCCCCCCCACTAGCCGTCTCTCCAGTTGGGGATTTTAATACCCTTGTCTATATGTTCCCTATTTGTATGTCTGTTGATTGGTTGAAATAAAATTTTATTATTTTTCTTGATTTTATTATGGTTTTGAGTCTTGAGCATTGTTTTTTTTTTGGATCCCTTCTTTGGTCCTATATAATTATTAATATCCATTTCATGACGCCTTTTGAGTGCAATGTTATAGGGCTTTTAGTGACCCCTGGCGGCCACTAGTTCAAGTAGTTTAGAGCTTTTAGTACAGTATGTAAGTGTTTTGAGATCTGTAATTTCCTATTCAGTCTCATATCTGTTTCAACTCACTGAGCTCGTGAACAGCATTGTACTGAATGAAATACAATACATATAAATCACACATACAGTATATAGTGTTTTTTAACCATCTTCTCAAAAATCCCCAGCTTGGCCCTGCTTTGTAGATAACAAACCAATTGCACATCCACTTAGTGCATTCATGTGTACATGGTAATTCATTAGTTTACTCCTAAAATCCAGTCGGTCTATACTTACTTGAAAAAATGGTTGAATATCACTAACATATTGTTGCTGTTTATATCTTACTGTTAAAAAAACTGTAGAGCTATACAACTATAATAAACTGAAAGACAAAGGTATGTTGTTACTCTTTAGATGTTAAATCACAGTTGATTGGAGATTACATACTGTATTTGCAGCATGTAAACTGGTGATACAGTTAAGATGTTTTCAAAAGATATACCATGTGCCAATTTTCACCTACAGAATTGAGATTGCACTTTGCATGGGGAAGAAGAGAAGGAAACATGCGATTGCCCTTTTGAGAAATATGTGTGAATTATATTTTAACAGATCACACTATTAAACCAAAATCATTGGAGAAAAGCTATTAAAAAAGTGAAGCAAAACTCTATAAAGACAATTTTCACCCAGACAACCAAGTAATGCTTCAGGTAACAAGCTGACTTGGCTTCAATCTACAAAACGCTCACACATTTTCCAGTGGTACAGGCTAGCGTTGTTTTCTTTGGAGAAGAAAACCTTTTCAATGGAACCCACTTTTGCTAAAATATATGGTCCAAGAACATTGTACTGTACAAAACTACTATGAAACAGATGTAACGTAATATGCAATGGAATATGTACATTTTAAATTGAAAAATAGTTTGTTAGTGCAATTGAAATGTACACATTTTTAATTGAAAGTGTAAAATTTAAGAAACATGTTAATGATGTAATTTAAATTAGCCACAGATAGTTAGTCAGAAGCTTACATCATGTCAATCCTTGATTCGTTTTAATGCAACATGCATTTAATTCCATCATAATGCCTTTGTGCATAATGTAACTTTTCTCTAATTCCTTCGCTAACCATTACCCAATTTGCTCACTAACACAAGCATGGTTTCCCAGATATTGGTATTTTTTGTGTGTGCCACTTTTGACACAAAAATGACAAATATGGCTGTCGGACTACAAACAAGGCCATGGGGTCACCCATAGAAATTTATGATGTAATCCCCCAATGCACCATTTGGTTTCCAGTCAGCACATACAGTAAAGCTATAGCATGTTATGGTGGGATATTCTGGGAATCCTATAGAAAATGTGAGTTATAACGCAGCATTCTGCATTATCAGCAGGTGCAATAACCTTTGGTACATACTTTAATGCACTGATATTGAGAAGCACATGGTCAAAATGCCACTTTTAGCATCCGAGTTGGACTGAGCTGCTATCAGAGTGAGGTGAGCAGGGTCTGGGGTGGGATGTGTAGAGTTTTAGGTGAGATGAGCTGGGTGTAATGGTGATTGGGGTACAGATACCTGGTGCAGAATCAACTTTCTGGGTACATGAATGACAAGGGTTTTGGCCATTTTTTTCCACAGCGGTCCTAGAGTTTCCACGTTGGAGTTTTTGGTGCTGGCTTGTTTTCTTTTCCCACTTTAGTCTTTGTATGAGTGGTTTTTAGTTGCACAGATAGTCTTGTATCAGCAGGTATATGATACAATGGATCTTTCATAAATGCATTTCAGATATTTTAGTCTGGTTTTACCTAGTTTGGCACCTGGGAGATACTAATACATTAGCTCTTGCTGAATGACTTAAGGGACCACTAAGGATGGGTAATGGAAAGCCAGAGAAAAGCCATTAAATTAAGTTTTGACTAAGCAGTCAGCTGTTGGTGGTTTCCTTTTATTCTACTCTCCTTGCTAAGAATCTTTGAATTATCTGCTCTAAATTAGAGGCAACAAATTAACAACTATTTGATGAGAAAACCAAGTACATGTTACGTCACATGAACTGTACATCACAAAGCCAAGTAAATTTACCATCACAAAAACAGCCTGGTCTTGCTCTACATATACTGTATAGCATATTAACAAGGAATCAAATGAGGTGGAAATGTCTTCCAACATCTTGTAAAAATGTGCGGTGTGTGTTTATACTGCTTATTTCGACTGTTAATTTTTTTTAAATAATACTTTGTATTATTTGTACATAATTTCTATGAAACTCAATTGGGGAAATCTCTAAATAATTTAGTACTTAACACCAAAAGAACAGAAACTTAGAATATTTACCTACTTATGTATTGTAACACCAAACAAAACCGACGGTTTACAATGTGAATCCTATAATAGTCATTCTAGTGTGTGTCTTATTTGTCCATTCAATAAAGGATAATAAAACTATTGATTAACTTTTCCAATAATGTATCATACCAGACAATACTTTTCAGGAATCAGGACCCACACAATTTGGAACATCCTTCTGCTTTGTTGCTTTGCTTAATCTTCCCTGTTCCCACACCCTGCCATTACACAGGCTTAAGCCTTTCTCATATCTATATATCTTTATATGATTTCAAAAACAAGCTGGTTTGATGTAGTCTATAATGTTTATTAATCTGTCTACTGAACTGGGATGAACTGTAGAGATTGACATACAGTATAGATTGTCATTGATATGACTTTACTAAAATCTTTTTACTGTAATAAAACAACTGATACATTGAGTACAGTAGTTCACACAAATATAAAAGGTGTACCACAGCTTTGCATAACCTTACACAATAGATTATATTGCTGCAATTGAAAAATCCATACTAAACATATAGGATTTAGAACCTTCTTATAATATATGGTAAGTAGCATCCCTTCTGCAACACTGCTTTTACACCTCAGAACACTTTCAATTTAATTTCCTTTTAAATGTTGACTTTGAGATGTACAAGAAATAGCAGTGAATAACCCTATAAGAATTCTAAATACAAGACCATAATGAGATTCCAGCACAATTATTGTCGGGGATGGGAGTGGAAGTTGAAGGTGCTAATTTGTGTATTACTTGATCGCACTGAGTGTTCTGCCTTTTAATTCTATAATAAATAATTCTAGATATGTAAAATAAAGGTTTACCTTATCTAGCTGGGAAATAACACCAACGACTAGAGTTCTACAAAATATTCTGTGTATTTACTGTAAATGTCAGTTTTTTGCACCAGATAAAATTGTTGAGACTAGGCTAACACCAGAAAAACCGGTGGCTACATTCAGTACCTACTGTAGTGCCAACGGTTATTCTAACACAAACCAGTGGCAATCGCCAAAAAGACCCAGGTACATGCTGGGTACATGCTGGGTCTAGTTTAAGGCAAGTTTAAGGCATTTCTGTATTGACTAATGGCCCATCAGATTAACAGCTGGGGTCCTTGGCAGTCCCATTCAACTGAATGGGACTGCCAGGGACCCCTGCTGTGCTAATCCGATGGGTCATTAGTCAATGCATAAATGCCTTAAACTTGCCTTAAACTAGCCAGGTTACACCCAGCATATACCAGCGTGTAACCGGGCAAGTTTAAGGCAAGCTTTAGAATACTCGTTGTCTCGTCTGTATAGGCAGATCCACAAAGGTCTGTTAAGTGAATTAATGTGCCGTTCTTCACATACTAGTAACCAGACCTTGTCCTGTTCTCTCCCGGAAAGAGCATTGCCTTAACTACAGTATAACGGCCGTTACTAAAGCATTTGTTTACTACTGTATAGAGACGTTAAAAGTTAAAAAGATATTCAATAATATTTATACTTGTCTGATTTTTTTTAAAGTGCTAATCACCTACACTTAACCTAGTAATAATGCTTCCTATCAAGGACTGGCGGTGCATTGTTGGAGGGTTTTGCGTACCTACTTATTATAAGCTTAGAAATAGTTTCAAAATTTGACTGCATCTTTATTGTGGATTCATTTTATATTGACAAACACGTTATGATGTTCATGATCACTTCTCAGAGGTAGCAATTATGCCACGTACTACATAATCCTACAATGAATTACCTACGGTGCTTTACTGTCTATTGCATTCCTTGTTGACTTGGACAATTTATGAGAAATGTAGGAAATAACTCAGCTGTAGACAATATAATTAAGGTCAGTGAGGTATTGCAGGAAAAGAACAGACAACCTTGTTGACTCAGTGCCATTAGTATTCTAACTAATAGTTCGCACAAACTTGTACAGATGTCACCAGAATTACTGTTTTTTGGTGCTGCGCAAAGCCAAGTGTAAATCTCCATTATTTACAGATGCTGCCACGAGTATTAGAACTCTTGCCTTGGAAATTCTGGGGCAGTCTCACAGTACATGCCTCAACATTGCCGCAATATTTCTGTGAGATTCTTAATGGCCCATCGGATTAACACAGCGGGGTCCCTGCAGTCCCATTCAGTCTGCTGGCTCTTGCATGTTCACATGTTAAATAGTTGTGAGATTGTTTTATTACAGAAGAAAATACTGTAAATGCATGAATTACAGTATAGTACTGTACATTATCTGACAGTCGGTGGATGGGTTTCCTGCACGAAAACAGTGTTTTCATTAGCCCGCCAAATCTGCAAAACAAGAATGAAAAAAAGAATTAAGCAATAACTACAATAAAGTACTTCATAAAAAAACAAAAAAAAAAACTGTAAAACTGTATTTATTAAATTAAAAACATTTGTTATAAATGGCCCATATAAAAATTATTCATAAACCCGGGAAAGACCCCCTTCTGCTGGAGTCATATAGGCCAATCTCTCTGATAAACCAAGATATTAAGATCTTCACAAAAATAATAGCAGATAGATGGAAGTATTTTTACCAATCTATCATACACCTGGACCAATCGGGCTTTATAAAGGGATGATCAGGAGTTAAAAATATTAGAAAGGTCATTTCGGCTATCCTTTGGGCACAGAAATATAAGATAAAAAACGCAGCCATGGTTGCTATAGACGCCAAGAAGGCGTTCGATAACATACTTTGGGACCACGTCCACTTTATGTTAGATAAGTTTGGTTTTAGTGGGAACATCACCTCGGTCTTGAATACCCTATATAACAAACCAAAAGCCAAAATTAGAGCGGCCGGCTGTATATCAGAACGCTTCTCGCTCCATAGAGGGACAAGACAAGGGTGCCCGCTGTCACCGTTGTTGTTCAACCTAGCAATAGAACCGTTGGGACACTATTTGAGACAGATGACCGAATTCGAGGGCATAAGGATGGGCAAAATAGATCTGAGATTAGCAATGTTTGCTGACGATATTTTACTGTTCCTGGCAAACCCAGAGAGATCGGTAGAGAAAATACTCGAAGCCATATCAAATTTTGGGTCATTTGCGGGCTTCAAAATCAATGTCTCCAAAACGGAACTCTTATACATAAACAAGCTAATGGGAACCAGCGATGCAGCTAAAATACCGATCAAGATAACTAGAGCCCCAATAAAATATCTAGGGATAAAATTAGAAGCAGATTTAACAAAACTATCCGAAAATAACATTAAACCGATTATTAAAAAGATCCTTCCCACTGTCCCTCTTTGGAAGGATATGTGTTATTACTTTATGCAAGATAGGACCCCCAAACACTCCTTAGCAGAAATGTATTAATTAACCAGAGACAAGGAAATGGAGAAAAATAACAGCAAAAAATTAAAAGCCTGGCAACAAGATTTTAAGAAAGTGCAGACAATGGAAGATTTGGTGGTGGGATATACTAGAACTCATAAAATAATAGTCTCTGAAAGCTGGAGAGAGATGCAATTCAAAATAATGCATAGAGCATACATTCCTTTCATGAGACAGGTGAAAAATGTAGACGTAGATACCACAAAATGTCCCAAATGTAGACAAGAGAGGGCTAACCTCAAACACTGCTTCTGGGATTGTGAGAAAATCTCTATGTTTTGGGATCAGATATTAAAATTCATTAAGACAGTGACAAAGGTGGACTGGGAAAACACCCGCTACCCATGTTATTCGCCAACACGGAACCATGGCAAATTAGGATAAATAGGAATAACAAAGCACTCCTTCCAACAGAGATGATCCTCCTAACTGCTAGGAAGGCTATCATAATGAAATGGCTGGAACCAGAAGCCCCAAGTATGGAATTAATTAAATCCCTACTAATCAAGCTCATTACCATAGATAAAATTAATAAAGACCAGAGAGGAAACAATCCAGGGAATAAATTCCGCAATAAATGGGACCTAATCTTAGCATCCTTCCCAAAAAAGGACCAGACTAAATTCCTTGAGAAACAAAAGGAAGGGTAACACCCCTAACAATAGACCCCCCCCCTCAAAGAAATAAATAAAACAACTTCATTAAAATCCACTATCTAAAGACAAAGACTAAATTAAACACAGTAAACATAATATGTAGAGATGATCCGAACAAGGTTAACGCCTATTGGCGATTAGTTTAATAAGCGCTTCCAGTTTTGAGGGAGTGTTCAGGGCTTCTAGGAGTCCGAGTTATAAAGGAAAAAGGAAAAATTAGGTGACACATACCAAGATCCCAATGTATTGTTCTATAGCGGAAAATGATATCAAATATTAGCTGTTTCTCTCAATGTATCTTATGTGGTATATATATGTATATGGATCTATATATATGTTTATATATATGCATGTAACGTGGCGGGAACACCAATACATGTATCTATCTGCATGACTTGTAAGTGTATTCACCTGAATAAAAAAAAGATATTTAAAAAAAAAAAAACATTTGCTATAAAACTGTATTAATTTAGTTCATAAAGTCGTCTTCTTCGCTTGAAACCCTCCAGCCCAGAGTTATGCTGTAAAATTGCGTTGATGCTATCTTTGAGAGTTTTGAATTGTGCAATGCTCCTTTTAAACTGCTTTTTCAGTTCGTAATAAATTACATCTTCTCATGGCTGTCTCTTGTACAGTTACACCTATAAAATAATTGTGAGATTGTTATTTATTAATACTCGAGAATAAACAGATGCATTAATTACACTGTGCCCTTGTGTCTGTGCGCATGTGTGTTTTATGTAAGCTGTATGGAATGCATATGCGGTTCATTAAATTTGTGCGCATATGCGGTACACGCCTTGCCAATAACATAATCAATTACTTATTATCATTAACGCTGGATGTGTTTCCTACATGAACAAGGTGTTGACATTGATCTGCCTGCCAAATCTGCAAAAAAGGATGAAAACAAGGATTAAGCAATGACAAAATCTAAATTACTGTATATATTTAAAAATATCGTTATTGTCAGTTACATTCACTGATTATTCCATCCACAGTCTTCTAAAGCCATAAATATCCATTGATTGTGTCTTTCAAGCTTGTATTTTGCCATAGTGCATTTATACAGCTTCCCAAGTTCATCTAAAATACCTCTCCTCAAATTGTCCAGTCTCTACTTCAGATGTGGTGAGAACATGATCAATGGCAGGTCTGGTCACAAGTGTACATGTGGCATCCCAATTGTAGATTACAAAGTCACTTGACATTGTCAAGCTGCATCTGATAAAGGCACTAATTACAGCTAGACCGGAGCGCTGTACTTTGTGGGGGGTGGGGGGGGGGGGGGGGGGGGGGTTGTGCTACGTCCGAGTTGGGCTAAGCAGGATACAAATCCGCAAAAGAAATCCCCCATTTCTAATGATTTGTCATATATACACGTTCAACTTTTTGAACAATACATTAATCTTTTTGCTAGATTTCTATGTACAAATAGGTAGCCGAATAAAAATAAGAGCAAAATGCAATAAAAGGGCTCCCCATTATTAGGCTGTGTATTGAAAAGGTTGCAAAATCTTCATTATGAAGGGAAACTATACATCAATCCTTTATACCCTTTGGCGCATTCAATTGCTTGGTAACTGATCAATAATTTGACAATGGAACTTTGGAAACAATGTGTGTCTCTCCTTTGAAATGTTAGTATCCCACATATAATAGAATATTACAGAATGACTGAAGGCTTTGGTTTTTTTTTACATCCTACATTATTTACGAAGTATACTTTATAGCAATTTTAGTTTATTTTAAATAAATAACGAATTCACAGTTTTCTATGGAGACTATTAATTGATTTAGCAGAATTTAATTGATGGTGAAATGTGAACTACAGCAGGAAGTCACAAACTGGGAAGTGAGCCACAAGATTTTCCAGGGGGGGAGGAGGGGGCAGCAGTTGCAGAGGCTCCGCGCTCTTCCCCAAGGCATTTAAATTAAATGCTGGGGGATCACTCAAGGCCTCTGCAACGTCCCTTACCTTGTCTTCGACAACGCAGTGTCATTTGACGCTGAAGACAAGGTAAGGGGTGGGGCGAGAGCAGAGTTTGGGGAGAGCAGGCAGGGGGGCGCAGTGGGGAAAGTTTGCGCTCCTCTGAACTACAGTACAGACACACTATGCAAAGCAAATTGCAGATCTTTTAAAGAAAGGTTTACAAATCCTCTGATACTGTAAGCCTACAGTCCAAGGTTAGAACAGTTGGGCTTAATGAAATCTCAAGATAATGTGATATAATAAACACTACATCAAAATACGAAGATACTCTGGGAAAAAAAAGTAATGATTCTGAAGTCGCAGGTGAAAGATTATCTTGATTAATACAGATAGCTAAAAAATAGCTATGGAAGGGAAGAATGGCCACAATATTACAACTCCCTTATATTAATGAGCTTTTACAAAGCAAATTAAATTACAAAAAAGCACTATAAATATGGCTTGATGATTGTGCAATGATATTCATTAATTAAAACTACCAAGATCATATCACAACGTGACCAGCACATTGCTCATGGGAATTTGCAGATTTTCTTTTTCCAGAAAAAAACAATGTTCTCAAAAAATAACACATTTGTGAACTTTTGCAAAAATCTATAATCGGTTTATATCAATCAATAAATGTTTTATTACAGTTTAGTAAATCAAGTGTGCGTTTATTTTACAACATTAAAATGTGAAAGTCTCTGACTGTTCGCATAGTATTTCAGTGATAGCATTAGATAGATGGTCATTAGCATTTATGTGAATTGGCCAAAAAACATTTTAATGTGTAACTGTTCATATAATATGATTATAGTATATAATCATATAAATAAGACATAATATAAATAACACATAATGGGAAGGAGCGCTTCAAACATAAAAGGAACATTTCGGAAAAGGAGTCCCTGCCACGAAGAGCTTACAATCTAATTAGTAAGTAGAAGGAACGTACAGAGACAGTAGGCAGGTGTTCTGGTGTTCTGGTTAGTGAGTCTGCAAGGGGCAAAGATTTATGTGTGTGATGTAAAGAATCAGCCACAGAGCTACTCATATGCTTCGTTAAGCAGGTGTGTTTTAAGATGGGTCTTAATGGTGGATAGTCGGGTATTGAGGTCAAGGGAATTCCAGAGGTGTGGGGCAGTCAGTGAGAAAGATTTAAGACGGGAGAGGGCTTTAGACACAAAAGGGGTAAAGAGAAGACATTTTGGAGCAGAACGCAAGAGTAGGGATTGTGTATAGCGACCTAACCAAAATAACTAAAGCATTCTTAGCTCAAAGTTGCAACGATTTGGTTGTATTCACAATATCAGGTACATTTATAAGAAGCCCCATAAATATTATTTGACTGCTATTACTTGGAAATGTAAAGTTATTGGATGAATTGATTTTGATTGGAGCATAGGACTGTAATGGAAAAAATTGTACTGTAAGGCAAGTCAAAAACCATGTAAATGAGACTGGAATTTTAAATCCCTGAATATACATTAATAAGAATAATTTATTTGCAGGGTGCAAGGTGATCCATGAGTAAATGTCACAGCCATGTGTATTCTATTCATTGTTTTTCCATTGATATTGCAGCACCATATAGAGATGATATGAATAATATAAAACCTGCTGTAATTGATGGTTAGTATTTACTGTAAGAAACTCTATTCTAGTAAAGAGCAAACAAACTTTAATAAAAATGTACTTACAAATGCAAAAAACATCTTCTTATTTTTTGTCATAATTTATTTTGACGTATTATTGGAAGAATAAACAATAAGTTAATATGGACAAGATCTGTGTTGTCCTTTCTACAGAGAGCTGGATCAATAGGCTGCTTGAAGGTAAATAATAATAAATAGTTCTCTGTGGCAACATTACCTGAGAGCTGTGACCTTGTGACAGGGGATTCAAGGTTAAAGCTTTTCAAGCCAAATACATTGTATTTTTTTTTTCATTTAAGCAATACCCTTTTTTAATTGTTATCGTGTTTGCAGCAGAAACACCTATAAAGAAACTGTATGATTAACTGCTGTACATTTCATGTGATTCTTGCAGCTATTGTTCATGCAGTTTATTTAAAGCATGGTGCATTAAAAGTGAATAATATTAGCATGTAGGAACAGGCACACGTTTCTTGTTGTTGCTGAAATTCAAATCATCCTCGAATTTGCAAGTGCCTTGCAGCCGCGGAAATCCACGGATCAGTCTATAAAATGCACATTCGTTTGCAGTTGTCATAAAATCCATCCACGAATATTACATCATTCAACTCCAGACCAGAGGGAGACCTGTTTTATTAGATTACCACTCCAATGTGCACAAAAATCTCACCTGGGAGATATGCTAATAGGATATGCAAAGCATATTTAAATGAAAGAGGGGGGGGGATCCTCCGGCGCGTGGTTTCACTCGTGATTCCGGGACACATGCAATGTAAAACAAAGAGAGGGACAACAATCAGGAGTGGTTAAGACACAATAGTAAAATGTACATTAAAACAACAAGTCTTCAATTTGGGAATGGGGAGCACCTCTTGATGATACCTCAAAAAAGGGGGGAGAGAAGGGAAACATAGTCTAACACTGTTTATTAACAAAAGTACTTAAAAGAGATTGCAAACTCACAAGCGGCCATTAAAAAATGGCATAGAGAGGAGTTGTCTCCAGACTCCACCGATCGTCCTGAGTGGTTGGATATCTATGTGGAGTCTGTTCCAGCTGGTAGAGTGTTACCAGTGTTACCACATAGTTCTGGATAAGTGTAAGACCACAGCTAGGAATTATTTAACTATGATATTGTTATTTACCTGGTTCTTTTCCTCTCCTGTCTTCTCTTTAGTTACTTTAATTAAACACCTATTCAGGGTCTGCGTGGGAGTAACGCCGCCTTTGGTAAGACGTGTGTGACGCCCTGTTATTTGATGCTAATGCAAGGCAGCGCTAACGTCACATGGCGTTATGCTTATGCTAATGAGATAACTAACGACCGTTGTTTTGCATGTATTTAGCTTTGCGGATACTTGTTAAACCCAGGGAAACTAAAGGAATTTAACTTTTTAATTAACATCATGTTAGTAGCTCAGATTAAACAGACTTCTGAGGTCTACCCCTTTGTAAGCAAGAGAGTACTGTCAGGCCGAACTACCTACAACCTGTTTAACATATGGCAGCAGCGCTAGCAATAAGCTAAACCAGCGGCTGGATAATTACAGAGTGACACAGTTACATAATTTCTGTAAGAGATGTGTGCAGATGTATGCAATAGAGACAGAGCGGGGATGCGAGCACGATCAGCAACCAGCGCAGGGATCAGTGATGACGCAGGTAAGGAGGGAACACGCTATATAGGACGTGTTCCCCGATTCTTTACAGTATCTTTGTAATACTGCGGAGGAAAAACCGACAGGTTTTAGCTACCTTTTGAATGTGAGAGAGGAGTCGAGTGTGACCCCTAGGCAGCGTGCTTGGGCTATTGGGTGAATGACTGAACTTCCAACAGCAATGTGGAAGGAGGTAGTAGGGCCAGGTTTGGAAGGAAGTATGAGGAGCTCTGTTTTTGCCATGTTAAGTTTAAGTTGGCGAGGGCCATCCAGGATGATATAGCAGAGAGACATTCAGAAACTTTAGTCTATACAGCAGGTGGAAGGTCTGGGGTTGAAAAGTAAGTTTGTGTGTCATCTGCATAGAGGTGATATTTTAACCCATGAGCTGTGATTAGGTCACCTAGAGAGAGTGTGTAAAGAGGCAAGAGAAGAGGTCCCAGGACCCCCACAGAGAGATCGATAGAGGAGGATGAAGTGTTAGCAAAAGAGACACTGAAAGAACGATGGGAGAGGTAGGAGAAGATCCAGGATAGAGCTTTGTTACGAATACCAAGAGTATGGAGAATGTGAAGGAGGAGAGGGTGGTCCACAGTATCAAATGCTGCAGAGAGGTCAAGGAATATGAGCAGAGTGTAATGACCTCTGTCTTTGGCAGCATGGAGGTCATTAGTTATTTTTGTGAGGGCTGTTCAGTGGAGTGAGCAGTGTGGAAACCAGATTGTAGAAGGTCTAGGAGAGAGTAGGTGTTGACAAAATGGAGCAAGCGAGAGAATACAAGACGTTCAAGGAGTTTAAAGGCAAAGGGCGGGAGGGAGACAGGACGATAGTTAGAAACAGGTAGGGTCAAGCTTGCTGGTTTTGAGTAATGGTATAACTGTTGCATGTTTGAAGGAAGAGGGAAGGTACCAGAGTAGAGGTGGGGAGTTAAAAATGTGTGTGCGTGTAGGGATTATAGTAGGAGCAAGAGGTTTTAGGCGATGGTAGGGAATGGGGTCAAGAGGACAGGTGATAGAGGGAGAAGAGGAGATCAGCAAAGACACATCATCCTCTGTGTCAGTGGAAAGGAGTCAAGGAAGGCAGGAGGAGCGTTAGGAAGAGGTTTAGGATGGAAGGGGGATACAGAGGGTATGTCATGATGTACTGTATTGATTCCACCTTTTCCTTGAAATAGTTGACAAAGTCCTGAGGTGAGATGGAGGAAGAAGAACAGACAGCAGAGGTTGGTCTGAGTAGGGAGTCAAAGACAGAGAATAGTCGGCGTGGATTAGACTTGTGCGTGTTTATTAGTGAAGAAAAGTATGTTTGTTTAGCTTGAGAGAGGGCAGAGTTGAAACAGGATAGCATAAATTTGTAGTGAAGGAAGTCTGCAAGAGTGTGAGATTTCCTCCAGAGGCGTTCAGAGGAACGAGTGCAGGATTGCAGCATGCACGTCTGGGAATTTATTTTTTTCATTGCACCTGCATTTGAGCGCTTTAGCCTACTTTCCATACGTCTGGGAATTTAGCAAGGATCTGGGGTTAGAAGGGCGAGAACGTCAGAGAGAAAGCGGGGCATGTAGATCAAGAGAGGAGGACAGGGCAAATTTGTCATTCCTGGCTACGTTGTCAGTGTCTGGAGCAGAGCTGAGAGAGGAGAGGGAGGAGCGTAAAGTGGAAACTCCTTTCCATGTTTACCTATTTGTGTAACTGTCACACCCTTCAAACCACATGGCCATATCACATGGTATTAGAGCCAATGGGTTTGTCTTCAATCCCATTGGTTACAGTACCATGTGATAGGTTACATTAGTTCAAAAGGATGTGACTTCACTTTAAGGGATGATGTCACATCCCTTTGAACTAAAGTAACCTATCATATGGTACAGCAACTAATGAGATTGAAGAAAATTCCATTGGCTGTAATACCATGTGATATGGCCATGTGGTTTGAAGGATGTGACATACCTCCCTTGGAGATGCTGTCACATCCTTCACCCAAAAAAACCACCTGAGGACTTCCAGACACCCACAGGGACCACCCGAGAAGACCCAGACACCCGCAGGGACCACCTGGGGACCCCGTTGGGCCCCCTTTACACCCACGGGGACCACCTCGATACCCATGGACACCCACAGGGAACACCTGGGGATCCCGTTGGGCCCCCTGGACACCAGCGGGGACCACCTTGAGGCCCACGGACACCCGCGGTGAGCACCCAAGGACCCCCAGACACCCGTGGGGACCACCCAGGGACCCCATTTGGGCCCCTCCACACCTGTGGGGACCAACCGAGGACCCCCAGCCCCCTGCGGGGACCACCTGGAGGCCCACAGACAACACAGGGACCACCCGGGGACCCCCACTGGCCTCTGGTATCAATCCTCTGTATTAAAAAATAAAATATGGTTTTATATGGGGGCACAAGGGGTGTAATGTTTATTGGGGGAAGAGAGGTGTGAATGAAGGACCAAGCACCCACTTCAGTCACCCCCTCTGCCTCCTTATAAAGCTGCTGTCCTTAACCCATTCATTGCCTTAGCGGTTAGCTGCTAAGGTAATGAAGTTGCCTGTAAATGCATTTTTATTGCATCGGATTGATGCCAGGGGCCTCCAGTGCTGATATTAATGGATATCAGCTCCGGAGACTCCCGGCATCAATCCAGTGCAGGAAAAATGCATTCTTTTTTCTATTTCCCGTTTCGCTGCTTATCGGCAGCTTCTCACCACCTTCCAGCCGACTTTTTCTGGCGACACGATTTTGAGAGGAAATCTCAATACTAGAGCGGCGATTAGCCTCGATAAGGGGCTACTAGAAAAGCAGGAGTTTGAAAAGTGGCTTATCGCTACGCATTTGCCGATATTTGTTCCCTGGAAAAAAAATTGCCGAAAAGCTCTCTTATCGCCGACTTATCCGTGCTTACTGGATAGCAGTAGGCTTTTTTTGCGATAAGGTGGCGATAAGTGGCTTACTGCATAGTCCCCTCAGTGTCTGTGGTCCTAGCATACTTGGAAGCTTCACTGCTCGCACCTGAAGCTAATCATGCATTTTGCTAGGCATTTTACTGCAGTATGTGTTGATTGGTGTTGATATCTTATTCAATTGCAGGAAAATCTTATAGCATGTTGTTGAGAACAAATATACCTATTTTATCACAAATATGAGTTTGCATATATGACAATTCTTCCCTTTATTACTGTATTATAATTATAGTAATTTCAGTAGCTATTACCATATAGTCTCAATGCCTGTTGTATAGTTTGTCACCAAATTCTAACAAGGGTAATCTTGAATACATTTGTTTTTAGTCATTTGTTCCAACGACATCATGTATCCAATCTTGAGCCTGTGCTTTTTTTTCATCAGATTGTTTGTATTTTTTCTCTCTATAACACTATTTTAGGAATACAAAGATCAATAGAAAATGAAAGGAAGCTTTCTCCACATGTACAATATACAGTAGTGAAGAAACGCCAAGCTTCAGTTAAACAAGGCACCATCATAATTATACTACATCACCTATATGTGCTGTATAGCCTTTGTAGTTTTTTTGAGTGTTATGTAACTATGTTTTTACTAATTTTAGTAAGAAAATATCTATATTGATCAGTACATAAAAGTACAAAGCATTGAATGTGAGGTGGAAATGTGTGCACTGGTCACGTAAGTTCCCAAAACTAGCAAACTTTTCTGCAAAAATAAAAAAAAAAAGGTGGAAAACCTCTGTCGCCTCTATGTATTTTTTGGTTTGATTACAGGAACATTAAACTAAGCGAAAGCGTAAATTCGCTTAAATTTGAAGCTTTGACAAATGTTTTTTTATTTATAAAAATATTTTACTAGGAATAAATACATTGTTTCCTCATTTTTTCAAGTATGTGCTGAGTACAAAGTAATATGTTGAGAATTTTATAAATAACTCAAATGACAGTGGAATAGAGATAATGGGGGTTATTCTAGTAGCTGTGAGTTTGTCCTTGTAAAACCGCATGGTTCCACATGGTCATATATCGTGGATTACAACTAGCCAAGAATCCGTATTCTGTATTACAAATCGCATCTCTTCCCCATCACTTGTCCCCCATCTCTCACCCACCCCATCCTCAGTCTTTCTCCTCCCATCAACTCTCTCTGTCTCTCTCCCTATCCCCTCTCACCCATCCCCACTTTCTATCTCTCATCCCCTCTCTCACCTCCACATCCTCTGTCTTTCTCCCCTCATCCCCTCTCTCTGTCTCCCCCATCAACTCTCTCGTTCTCTCTGCCTATCCCCTCTCACCCACCCCATCCCCTCTCTCTCCATCCCCTCTCTGTCTCCCCCACTTATCCTCACCCTCCCATCCTCTCTCCCCTCGACCCCTTTTTCTCCCCTCCATTCAACATACCTCCCTCCTGAATGAACAGGTAAACAATGCCTTGCACATTCTCCCTCCCAGCCAAACAAGCTTCCTCCCTCTCTCCCTCCAGGCCAAACAACATTTACTGCCAGCAAAAAAAAAACTGCTTCCCAGCCAAAAAGGCTCTCCCTCCCAGGCAAAAAAACCTGCTTTCAAGGCAAACAAGCTCCCTACCAGTCCATAAAGGCTCTGGGCAGCGTTGCAATATTGATTGGGCAGTATGTTTTGACAGGCCTGATCTAAATGGTATGGCCTGATCTAAATGGTATGTGGGAAACATTGGGGGAAATCCTATATTGTCCAAAGCGGCCGACACTATAGGATTGACCTCATGCAGAGACAGTAGGAAAATGTGTTACTGTAGCAGAGCCTGAGTAAGATGGTTGTGACATGTAGGGGCAGCAGACATGAGTCTAGGCTATTGAATTCTTAATTCAGCAGGTGCTTATAAGATTGGAATAAATATTAATCATTGAACAGTCATGTTTATTTTATTATTTTTTGTTTTAAACTACTGTTACATAACATTGTTTGTTTTTTGGTTCCCTGAAATTGTTGACATTTGTTATATTTTAATTGCAAACAATCCAGAATTAGTTTGATTTTCAAATTGGGGTATTAAAAAATACAATTGGAAACATCACTGGCTTTATGAAAAGAAGTTATCTGGCAAATTCTTCCAGCAATGTAACATCACCATATGCAACTAGAATGTAGTCACTTAATTTGATTGGATTTGATTTGTTAGGCTCTGGACATTTAATTATCTAAAACTGCTTGTTCTTTTTCCATGTGGTACATTAACTTTTGGACTGCAAGCTAATAGCTTTGTCGTGTCTCTAAGGCAACTGGTCTTTATTTTATATGGTTACAAGGGATCAGCAAGGGTATTCCCAGAAATGTGATTCACCACCATCTGTTGAATAAAATGAAAATTTCTAAAACACTTCTTCAGGATTTGTAAAAGTTAATTCCCAGTGTCCCTTATAGTTTCATACTTGCATAATTATACATTTTATTTATGGAAAAGGTAAAAGATGGGTTAGCACGTCTAAGTAAACAACACAGTCTCTTTCACACATGTATTCTTCTTCCCAATCTATGCATTGGTTATGTGTTTACATTGAGATATATACAGTATATCTGCTGCTTCCATAGTTGCAAGATGGGGGATTGTTTTGGCACCGACCGATATGGATCACTAGGTCCTGCACATCAATACATGCACATGAGGCTATGGGAGTAGAGACACATGACCCACAGCAGCTAATAGGGCTCTCGGAATTCCCTGCAACACTGATACATTTGGCGCGCACAGCGGCACCATGCCAGTCGGAAGAGGGAGCTGCATCAAGCAGGTAGTGTCTCAGAGCCAGTGGCTATGAGACTAGGCCTAGTATATCCCCTTTAGGCCCCAGCTGGGCCCTGACTCACAGTAGCTTGTAGTTGCTGCAGGGAAGGCCCCTTTGATAGGGACGCTTCCCCATTGTACTGTCTAGTGTCAGGGACACAGTGAGGATGCCGCACGGTGATTGCGGCCTGTGGTCTGGGACCAGATCACCTCCGTTGTAAGAGGCTCTGTATGGTGATATAATCCACGCCGGAATTCACCCTACATTGAGGTGGACGCCATCACGGACGACGACAATGTTGGATCAGACGGATCCCCTTGTTAATCTGCATTACCCGGGTGCTGGAGCCCAGGGCAGGTACCCAACTAAGTGCACCAACAGTTCACGGGCTAGCGCTATCTCCTACACTTTTGGGTGGGTACTGACATTGGGGGGAGGGGGGGAAGGACATCAGTGTATTGGTGCCAAACACCCTATGTACTTTGGGGACACTCATTGGTGGTATGGGGCTGGGCCTATGATACTGTGTGGTGCAGGGTACTGTTATAGTGTGTTCAGTAAAGCTTGTTATTAAATACCTGAGTGTGTTTATTATTGGTATTGTTCCTGTAAGGGACTTATCCCACCACATTGGGATCCCTTGCAGGTGGAGGCGCTGCACCGAGATGAACCAGTATCACCCCAGGCTCCCAGTGGCGGAGGCTCTGGCCTCCTGGTTGCCAACAGGTAATAGCAGCCATGGTAGTTGGTTCCCAGGTACAGGGGAGATATATATATATATATATATATGTGTACAGATATATAGCTATATAGCTAATATATATACTGTTGCTAATCTGCATAGCAGTTTACTAGAAAGGAATAATACCCTTAAGCATGCTCACATATCATGCATCATTGCCATTATCTCATTTAAAAATACTTATATGAGAGAAAGCACTGCTAAATCATCCTGTTGCTATTCATCCTTAAATTGGGACATTTAAATGTGCCTAACATCTGATGAAACCCTCAAGCATAACAGTGGTCTTCTGCCTAGAAAATAGATGTGTTTATTTTAGTGGTAGTAGACATCAACAGCTTGTGCCCAAAGTGACCTTTCAGTTCTGTCTAATCCTAAAATTGGATTTCACAGTATGCTCTGACTCCTATAAAGAGAACATATGTTTATCATGCTGATGATTTAACCCATTAAGTTCTGGAGGTACATGCAACACATTGTGGATTTCTTGGTTTCACTGAAGCATAGTAGGTTATATAACTTTTTCAGGACCAAAGCTTTAATTTCACCCTTTCCGTATCTATTGGCATAATCTGTAGATCACAAATCCAAAGAATATATGCACAATAACTATATTTTTAATGACACGGCTCTACATTTCAATGTCTCCACCTATCTTGCTATTGTCTGCATTTGCGGAAATGTTGATAAATGTTGTGATGTTTGCTGGACTTTTGGCCGCTGTTCTTTTACAACTTGTCTGCTGTTCTTAACGAGCAGCAGCAGAACACCCCAGTCAGTCCCTTACAGTATGGAGTTCTACTCTCTTCCAGATGGCTAACTGTAAGAATTGTATATATTTCTGCCCTGGTGCAAGGCTAACAGCTCCCTCCTAAAGCATCAGGACAATCTCTTCCAGGTTTCCATGTTGCATCATGGACCAACTTCTTCTAAAGATAATTAGTCTTTTTATAAATACCAGCAGATAGTCATAGACACAGCTGCCACTTTCTGTCATCATTGTCACCTTTAGCAGAAGTGCCACTATCAATTTCCTCCTTTTCCACTGTCCTCTTTTGTAACAGTTTTTGAGTGGGTGAAATTGAATTTCAGAATCAAAGCTCAGTTTCCAGCAGTATATTGTAGGGCTGCAATGTTTCACTGAATGTGGTAGTCAGAGGGAGACTAGTAGAGAAAAGGAAGGGGAAATCACATAATATCCGAGCAAAGTAATGAATCAGTCCATTTCAAAGCATTCTTAGTTTGGAGGCGCTTGTCTCAAAAAAGTGTGGCCACACTTTAGATATAGACAGCAAAACAAAAAGAGAAAGACAGCACACCCAATAGCACTCACGCGGTTACAGCATCACTGTCATCTTAAGAAAAAGTATTCACACCAACTACAGCATCTTGTGGTGAAATGCACAAAGTTTTAGGCCCACATTTGGCCTTTCATACACTTAACTGATGAAAGGCAGTTTTTGGCCTGAAACGTTGTATTTTGATGTATTGCCCTGTCCTATAAATAAAAAAAACCTTTGAATTTAATCACAGGATGCTGCAGTTGGTGTGATTACTTATTTTTGAAGACAACAGTCAGAGGGAGACGCCACCGGGTCAGAAATATCTAATATTTAATCTGACCTGATAAGTACAACTATTAAAAACTAGCACCTCACCAGAAGCAACCCAGCCGCATCAGAAGGAGGACACTGTGACTGTGTGCATGGTACCTTTTATCATCTAAATTCTATCATCTGTATAGCATTACAGAAAATGGTGATTAAAGAAAATAGAGGCACGATCCACAGCATGCAAAAAAAAAAGTCTAGTAATGCTTATTCTATAGCATGTTCATCTAGCTTTTGTCTCACATGCTCTATGTTTAACATTATCTTGAATGTTTTGGCTTTCATTGAGCTATTAAACTGAAACTAGAAAGAAGCTTTTTTTATTTATGATACTAACAGAATCAACAAGTATTCTGACATAGCCCTAAATAGTGATGAAATACCCAATCTCAGTTTAATGACACAGTACTGCGGCTCCAGTGTTAGCGATATCATGCAGTGCAGGGAGTGGAAGGCAAAGAAGTAGTTTTAATCTTGTGGCGCCCTTCCATCAAAGTAATGTTATAGAATAAGATGCTATGTTTATATCATATGTGTCACACTGTGAAAAGAGCTCTCTAAATGTGAATTAATTTTATTACCATTGCATTGAGCATGAAATCTCATCTGCTTGTTTATTCGTAATCCAAGTTTGCAGCGGGGCTGGCCGGCTATTAAATGGGCATTAATGAAGACGATGCTGATGAGCTGAGGAGTCATAAATGAATTAACATTGTATTCTATTTGCAAAAACAATGTTGAGCTTATTAAATTGCATTTCACTGATGCATATGAGTATTTTAGACTAATGCTATTAACTCAGAAGTATTTTGTAATTAATTCTTGCTCTTAATATGGCATGCACACGAGATTTATTTTGATTTTAATGGACCTTAACTATAAAGTAAAATACAATGAACAAGATCTTACAAAGCGAAAAATAAGTGAACAAATATAAGTACAAAAACACAATAGTAGGTGACGCTTTTTCTATCATTCTGGTGCTGCTGGTAATAGATTTTTCCAGAAGAAATAATATGCAGAAAGAAACCAGCGTAACATCAAAAAGAAAAAAGAGGGGGAAAAAAGTATGGTATATATGGCAAAAAAGGGAATTTTCTGTGAATAATGATAAGAAATGCACTCACATACTATAGAGTTAGTTAGCGCAAAATATAATAGAAAGTTTAAAATTGAAAGAAGGTAACGCCAAAGCACTGACAATATAACCAATTTTTTAAAACATAGGTTATATCAGACAATGAAGCAGGATCAATCGGTAAAACGCATCGGGTGACAGAGATTCGGAGCCAGGGAGACGTGAGATGGGAAATTTCTCCCTGCACTAGCAGGCTTCCCTGACTCATCAATTATAACTAGAGATGGGTGAAACTGTCAAAAATCCGTTCCCAAAATCCTGCCGAATTGTGTTCTGCACACGGATTTCATGCTTTCATGGGAGCGCAGGATCTGTTCTTTGTTTTCCATATACTGTGTGTAAGGTCAATCCTTTTACTAGCAGCGTACTTCTAAATGGAGGAGTGCGATAATATGTACAGTCTGGACGAGATCTATGCAATCTCGTTTATATCGATTTTATAGGAGACATGAAATCCCTTTAATCCCATTAAATCGCTTTGCAATGGCTTTTGATACAGCTCCACACGGTTCCAAGGATAGACAACAGAGAGTTGTCGTAAATGGAAATGTTTCAGGTTGGGCTAAAGTTGTGAGTGGAGTACCTCAGGGATCGGTACTGGGACCCCTGCTTTTTAGCATTTATTAATGACCTTGAGGGTGACATAGAGGGAAAGGTTTCCATCTTTGCTGAATACTCTAAATTGTGTAAGTTAGTAGAATCAGAGCAGGATGTAATTTGTCTCCAGAAGGACTTGGAGAGACTGGAAACGTGGGCAGGTAAATGGCAGATGCGGTTTGATACAGATATTTTCAAGCCTGTGACATATTTTTACTGAGTTCAATTACCTGTATTTTGTACACTAACCTCTTGTGTGGTACCGTATCAAAAGCCTTTGCAAAGGGATTTAATGCCTCCTGTACAATCTATATAAATGGGATTGCACAGATCTGGTCTAATAAGATGAAAAGGTATAACATCTAGATAGTATCAAGAATATTCGTCAACAAATAATAATAGTGCTTGCTTGTCAAACCGCAGGAAGAATCCTTGTCTATTATAACCTATGATTTAAAGATCTCTTATATTGTGAGTGCTTTAGAGTTACCTTCTATCAATTTTAAACGCTCTCTTACATTTTGTGAGGGGAACCACATACAAGGATATATATCTAATACTTAGTACCTTTGTCCTGACCACTTCATCTGAACACATTTCTTATCACTATTCACAGAGAATTTCCTTTTTTGGCAAATATACAATAATATATTACCTTTTTTCTCTTTTCTTTTTGAGGTTGCGCTGGTTTCTTTCTGTATATTGTTTTTGCAAATAGAATACAATGTTAATTCATTTATGCTCCTTAGCTCATCAGCAACCTTTTCATTAATGCTCAGTTAATTGCCGGCAAGCGCCGCTGCAATCATGGATTACGAATAAACAAGCAGAATAATCTTTCTCTTTTTTTCTCTTTTCTTTTTGAGGATGCACAAGTTTCTTTCGTTATAATACTTAACTATAAAGTACTGTAGGCTGTATTAATGCTAATTATAGGCTAAAGCAGTAAAATTCAGGGCAGAATTGAAAACCCTGTTCTCTGATTGGTTAAAATTCCGGGCATTATCCAATCAGTAATGCCCGGAATTTAGCAGCTTGCAAAGTGCAGTTTTTAATGGGTTTATTTCCAGCCAATCAGCTTTCAGAACAGGGGGGGGGGGTTGGTTTGCATGAAGTTTAAGCTCTGAGACAGGGCAGGGGATTGATCAGGACATATCAGCCACGGGTTGACTCCTCCCCCTCCCGAGCTGACATATTATCTGAGCAGATTCAGTTGATTTGGGGGGGAAGAGAAGGTGTCTGCAAAGAAGTAAGTGGCTGTCTGCAGTTTCTTTGTGGCTGCAGTTTGTGTGTGAGTGTGTGCTGTTGTGTTGTATATCTGTGTAGAAGTGCTGTGTGTGTGTGTGCGTGTATAGAGCTCCAGTGTGTGTGTGTGTGTGTGTGTGTGTCAGTGTCAGTGTCAGCAGCAGTCTTTATGGTGTAGCATGTGTGTGTATGTGTATAGAGGTGCAGTGGTGTGTGTGTGGGGGGTGTGTGTAGAGGTGCTGTGTTGTGCGTAGAGGTGGGGGGGGGAGAGTGCAAAGTTTAGTAAGTGGCTGCATTTTTTATTGTGGCTGCAGTGTGTGTGTGTGTTGTGCTGTTGTTGTATGTGTAGCAGCAGTTTGTTTGTGTATAGAGCTCCAGTGTGTGTGTGTGTTTGTGTGTGTGTGTGTGTGTGTCAGTGTCAGCAGCAGTGTTTATGGGTGTAGCATGTGTGTGTAGAGGTGCTGTGTTGTGTGTGTAGAGGTGCTGTGTTGTGTGTCTAGAGCTCCAGTGTGTGTGTGTGGTGTGCATGTGTGTGTAGAGGTGCTGTGTTGTGTGTGGTGTGCTGTTGTGTGTGTGTGTGTGTAGCAGCAGTTTGTGTGTGTTGAGCTGCTGTGTGTGTGTGTGTGTGTGTGTGTGTGTGTGTACACAGAGGGGGCGGCAGTGTGTGGATATATATAGCTGCAGTGTAAGCGTATTATAGAGGTGGTTTCATGTATTTACCATTTTATTTTAATTAAAAAAATCTATTTAACTATACAAAAGTATCTATTATTTATGAAAAAAGTCTTCATTTAGCCTATAAGGGCTGGTCCCCACTGGCTACTGTAACGCCCACTGTGGCGGACACTGCAGGGACAAGAGCCCTCCCCTCAATGGCGCGGGGCCCGATGCGAGGGGGGTCCGCAGAGCTGTGGCGCAAGTTGCTCCTGCTCTCAATAGAATTGAAAGCAGGACTCGCTACAGAGCGCTAAGCCATGCCCCCCGGCGGTTCAGCAATGAGGGCGAACCTGCCGGGTGATGTCATGGCCGTGCCCCCGTCACTCCCCCCCCCCCCCGGTCTTTTGGTCTGCAGCTCCCTGAAGACCGGGAATCGGCTGCACGCGCCGCCAGTCTCACGGGCGAGCGTGCAGCGGAGGTACTGGGGCCTCAGCCTAATAGTAATAATCCCCTCAGAACAGGGCATTATTGGCCAGTAATGCCCTGCTCTGAGGGGATTATTACTTAAACAATGCTGTTATATACTCTAGCTTATATTACTTTAGTAGACGCCTATTTTGTTCATGCCTTATCGTATTTGTGCTATACAAAGTTTGAGGTGACTCAGGTAACAAGGTCACCAAACAGGTGACTCAGGTAACTATAGGCAGGTCAGGCTGACTGTAGCACCAGATAAGCTTTTGAAAATTATAATTAAAACAACAAATAATGAACATTTTAATAATAATAACTTTATTTCATATAATGCTATTATCCAAATGGGACTCAAAGTGCTTCACAATTGCAGAATAGTGCACAGTATGGAACACATACTGTAGAAATTTTTACAGGCACAGACCCTGTCCAGATGAGCTTACAATCTATTATTTTGGTGTCTGAGGCACAGGGAGATAAAGTGACTTGCCCAAGGCGTAATTGTTTACAGAGTCAGTGTCTTTACTCACCAAGCAACTCCTCCCAAAAACTACAACATTTAAGGAGAAATCAACAGGCCATGTTTTACAATGTTACTAGATTGAATTTAATTATTCAAACAGGTTAATAAAGAAGAGCCAGTAAACATACGTAATATACTTAGAGGTTTTTTTTAATTTTATTCTTGTATGGTTTCTCTTTGGAGACTCCTCAAGAAAAATAAGTAGAGTTATGCTGTTGGTAAATAATGGATTCGGTTGTGCTAGCCCACTTGCAATTGTATAAAAATGTAACAAAATATATTTTTGGGACAAGCTATTGAGAGCAATTGTTGCCTTTCATTTAAAAATGTTATATATCAGCTATCGTCCCATATCACTAACAAGCACAGCCATCAAACTGTTACACCAAAATATTGGCAACCAGATTGAAAAAACTTCTGCATGTACAAATACACCGTAATCAGACAGGCTTTATCCCATACCGCCAAGCCCCAGACAACACTAGATGCAACATCAATCTAATTGATAGAGCTAGATCCTTACAAATCCGTACTATGTTTTAATAACTATATGCCGTAAAGACATTTGATAGACATTGATTGGCAATATCTACAATATGCTTTATCTTTTGGTCTCAGGCAATCTAAAAGTGATCCGATCCCTATATAGTGTTCCTATAGCTACTTTCAAATGTTCGGGCTTTGTTTTTGACTACATCCAAATTAGGAATGGCACCAGGCAGGGCTGCCCACTGTCTCTTTTTCTCTTTGCCTTAGTAGAATCTATTCGCACAGATCCTAGCATCTCAGGGATTACCTTGGGAAAACAAAATAAATTATGTCTATTTGCGGACTATATGCTACTCTCAAAATTTAAACCACTAATTTACCTTCCTATCCCAGACATATAAAAAATGTTGTTTAAAGTTCTTGAAGCTGTATTGAACTTGGAGAAGAGCAGATTAATTATACAATATGTTGCAATACTTTTTAAAGGACTAGATTGGGAGCTCTTAAATGAAATTATAGTGTACAGTACAGAGCTTTTGTAGTCTCATGTTCACATGTATTTGAACATTTCTTCATTTGGCTTGAGTTTGTGTATTGTTGCAGAAAAGAAAGTTAGCAGAATAAAAATATAGTTTTACATATTTAGGGCCAGATTCATATAACTCTGTTAAGTAACTTAAAATTACTTAACCTAACTTAATGTCACGTTATGATAAACGTTGTATCTTCAAAGGACCACAGCATAACATTATCATATTTTTCTCGCGTAAAGAGCATAGCATTAACTATAGCAGACGTTAGTAATAATGACATGTAAATGAGGCACTGTCATAACATTGCATATACACTAAAGTCCATATGGGTTAATGCCGGGACCTAATGTTATATTAGTTGCGTCCTATCTAGAGATGGGCACAATTGTAAAAATCTGTTTCACGGAATTTCCCGAGCTTTCCATTCAAAATCCGTTCCGCGGTGTAATATCCGTTGGTGGAATGTTCCAGTTTCAATCCATGTAGAAGAATCCAAAACCGCTATTGGATACAATCCGAACAGATTCTGCCAATCCAATATGCGGATTCCGCAATCAGTTGGAGGATTCTAAGAGTACAACGCGCGGATTCCGCAATCAGTTAGACGATTTAAAAAAATCCTCCAATGGATTGCAGAAATCCGTGGGTTGGATTCTCAATGATAAAAACATACGGAAAGATGAATCGCCCTTTTTGTGACTGATTCGCGGAAATCCGCAGACCAAAGGAACCGCCAATCCATGGCGGAACCAAATCCACAAGAAAATGTCTCCCACCTCAAGTTATATCTAAACTTGGTGTTACTCCCATTTAAACCCTGAAAAAGGTCGATGACAGAGTCTGGATGGGAGTAAAACCACAATTAGGCATGATTTACAGTAATTAACATTGCGATATTTCCAGACGCTATTTTCTTCTACTCCTTTCTCATTTTTAGTTAAAGAATACCTATTTCAGGGATTCGGAGTAACGCTTAAACTGGCATTAGTGGAAGATAATGCAACATTATGCTACAATAATGTAATGTCAAGCCTATGCTAGTTAGATGTACAGTAGAACGGCTGTTGCTTTTGCAAATAATTAGCTTGGAGGACACTAGTCAACCTTAGTCAAATGTAACGTTATGAGTAAAGATGGGCGAACAGGCCAGACTCCGACCCGTGGATTTTTCCAGGCTTTGTCTGAATCCAATCCGCACGCGGAAATGTAAAGTAAGATTTCCTCCACTTTAACCCGCTCAGGTTCTTTAAAATCCGTCGGATTCTCGAATACCAAAGAATCTGATGTTGGATTTTATCCACTTTAGCCCGTTCGGATTCCTTCAAATTTGACCACAGGGCTGGGATTTTAACACTATATAATCCTCCTCCCCCTATTTTAATTCCGTTTGATGGATCCGGATTCAGTTTGCAGGTAATAGGAAGAAAAAAAACTTAACAGAATTTTGGAGATTGATTCTCCGAAATCGTGGCTCAACGGAACTGGCCAATCCGCGTCGGATTCGTATTTAAGCGGAAAATTTGCCAATCGAGTTATGAGCCTTGATTTATTGGAGCTTTGTCGATCTGAACCTTAAAATACTATAGAATCTGGGTAACACTGTTTAATTGTTCTTTTATAACCAACAATAGATTAGACGGATTCGTAGTTTTATCAGATGAGTAAACAGTTTATTGATAGTTTTTCATAACATTTATCTTTAGAACTGCACTAGTAAATTATGTAATTGTATTCAATGAGTACAATGCCATTGATTGAGTTACCAATTGAGATGGGGCAGGACTGGAATACGGTGAACAGACAGCGCCATTGACTTTAATGGGGCATTGAGTGCTATTGAGCGAATCTACGCCGCCACACTTTATTTGAATAACGGCCTTAGTTTTACTTTAGATGATTAAACAGAGTAAGTACTTTCATCTACATATTTACTTTTGCTGAAGTTAGCTTGTTGTTCTTCTACTATTTGCATTTTAGCAAACTTTCAAGCCACAGACCTTTAGATAAAGATGCATTAACATTTGCATCAATTCCTTGGGGAGTATGTGTGGGCTGCTCTATTAAAATACAAACACTTAAGTCAAAAAAACAATATGCAATTATGGATCTGAGTGTCTGTACCAGCTCCATTCCGTGTTCCATAAAGTACAGAAGTTTGTTTTCTTTCACACATAGATTTATATTGCAGGCTCTTTTACACACACTAAGCAAAGCTCTTCTACTGTTTATTTTAGTTTCCTCACATTACCAATTAGATGCTAAACTATTTGTGGCATGGGTGCCTTTTAATGTTCAATTTATGTCTCGATGCAGTTATCCTACCTGAATTATTATATTCTCTGTATTGTAATGTTTGTCAAAAAATATACCTACAATACACATGCATCTATTATTCAAAAGCCCCCACAGAAATATTTTTATTACTTGAATTTGTTCATTGCAAATAATTAAGATTGATGAAATTGGACATTATAATTGTATTTTGTTTGTGATGGCAAGTTTTAGAAGGGGCTAGAAAAACAGTTTTATTCAGTTACATGTGAGTGAAAACTGTAAACCTAATTTTCAATCAAAAGCACGAGATAAAAATTAACTAACTAACTTTAAATAAGGGTTTGTTAAGTGGGAAATGTTAACTTTGAATCTGCAGTATTCTACACCATTCTATACTTATATACTATTTAAACATTCACAAGTTGTGTACTTATATATTGACTGGCTTTATAGAATACAAAACAGATGGATTTACCCTCTGAAGTATTAGTGTCAGTCAGGTTATTCTTTGTTTCCTAGTGCTGTGTCTTTCTGTGTTTCTTTATATTCCTGCTCCTAGTTCTGTAGATCTACAGGTACCTTCTTGTTTGTTGTCTATTCCCTTTGTACTATTTGCCCCCTCTTTATTATTTGTCCCCTGCTACTATAGCCTTTTGCATGTAGCACTGCAATATTCTGTTATTTCCCTGAGTACTATTTGCTTCCTGTAACGGTAGTTCCCTTAGCTACCATAGCCTTTTGTATGTAGCTCTGCCTACATTGCATGTTTACTTCAGTGTAAAAATAAAACCTGTCAGTTTTTATGTATTTCGGTCTCCTGTCTTTCATGGGTTTCCATGTTACCTCAGAGGGTTCCATACATAATGATAGTTAGCCACACCTGTAGTGGCTGCTAGCAAGTACACTTTTCAAATATTATGCTTCACTACTCATTTGAATTTTACTATTTGCCCCACAATTAAGCTTCAGTTTCCCCATATTATTTACAGTTGATAGTGCCACTGCCTATGGATCTTATACTATATTAGTGAAAGCACTGTATGCCTGTCTGGATGTCTGGTGTCCCTAGGGGAAATCTCATTGGTCCCTTGGGCTGCCCGCCCCCGCACACCGGGGGGGGGCGCGAGCAACTTGCAGGGAAACCTGGGGGCGCTCTGTGCTGCTGCTTCTATGTCTGTGTCTTGCAGAGGGGGCGGGGCCAGAAGATCCGTGCTGCTGCTGCTTCTATGTCTGTGTCTGGCAGAGGGGGCGGGGCTTCTCTCTGCACACAGACAAGCCCTCCTTCTCTTCCTGTCTGCTTCCCGTTTTCAGCAGCATGGGGGGTTGGGGGATCGGAGCATGTCACCCCCCCAGGTGAAATTGTGGACTGATTAAGTGTGTGTGTGTGTGTGTTGGTGGTGGTGGTGGGGGAGTGATTGAGTGTGTGTGGGGGGGGGGATTGAGTGTGTGTGTGTGTGGGAAGAGTGTGTGTGTGGGGGGATTGTGTGTGGGGGGGATTGTGTGTGTGTGTGTGTGGGGGGGGGATTGAGTGTGGGGATTGTGTGATTGTGTGTGGGGGGGAGATTGTGTGGGGGGGATTGTGTGTATGTGTGGGAGGGGGGGATTGTGTGTGTGTGTGTGTGTGGGGGGGGGGGGATTGCCCCCTGCCCTTTGCCCCCCCTCCCTGCCCTTTGCCCCCCCCCCCTCCCTGCCCTTTGCCCCCCCTGCCCTTTGCCCCCCCTGCCCTTTGCCCCCCCTCCCTGCCCTTTGCCCCTCCCTGCCCTTTGCCCCCCCCCTCCCTGCCCTTTGCCCCCCCCTTCCACTCCATGCCCCCTGCCCTTCCACGCCCGGGCAACGCCGGGTATATCAGCTAGTACATAATATAAGACCTTGGCTCTTAACACATTTACTCAATCTAATGCCACCCACAGAGATGCACTACAACCAGGCCTAACCTTCCACCAGATCTGTCATAGAGTGCACCTTTGACCTTGGAAACGGTCACTGCAGGTGCCTTGACAGGTCTGAAGGAGCATGTCTCATTTCACCCATTCCCCACATTCCAGCCATTGAAATCTATTGGGATTTTCTTCAGAAAATGTCCCAAATGGTGCTTTGATGTATATTGTATAAGAATAAGACTGTCATTCACCAAATCTTTATATGTAAAAAGTTGAGGTTTTTTTTTTTACACATTTTCTAAATCTAAATCAAGATGCTTTAAACAAATTTGGATCATGCACTTTCACAAAAAGACATATTTGTCTGATTTAACAATTTCTATAACAAAAAATAAGGTATGCTGTACAGCATGCCAAACATTTTACAAACAACTTGTGTTTGAGAAAGGCACAATTCTTAATTACAAATTAAAAAGTAAAATATCTACAGAACAGTAATAAAACATTGATTTCCACATCACTCCTCAGAGGCCCTCTAAAAAAGCATGTTTTAGAGACTAGCGTGGAAGCACCACACAAGTTACAATATCCATTTGGCCTACTGTAGCAATAGAATGTTCTAGAGTTGTCTGAAAAACATGCCTTGGAAGAGAGGTCCTAAGGTGAAAACTGAAACATAGGCCTACATGACAGAGGAAGATTCTCAACATTACTTGACAAGGCAACAATTGACAAGCAATTCCATTTAGATTAGACCAGGGGTGCGCAAACTTCTTGAGCTGCGCCCCATTACAAGGATTTGGCGTAAAATTATGTTGCGGGTCATTTGATGCGCGTTGCTATGGCAATGCGTGATGTCACATGAAATGACGCCGCGTTGCCATGGCCACGTGTCACCGAAAACCCGCAGAGAGCAGGTAAGTGAGTTACAGAGACCTCACGCCTCCCGTGGCATTTCATTTAAATGCCACGGGGAAGAGCTTGGGGGCTCTGTAACCGCCCGCCCCCCTACAAATTATCGTGGCCCCAGTTTGCGCACCGCTAGAATAGACAGAATAGATAGAATATAACAAAAATGAGACATGTTCATTGTAAGTTGTACTCGCTGAAGTGCATTGAAGGTAGAATGTACATCTTACATACCTAAAATATTTTTATGAATGGTACTATCCTAAAAGAATAAATATATTAGGTAAATAGATTAGGGAAGATGCTATTGACCTGTGTCATTGAAATCATCTTCTTGTCTAAATGCATTCCAGACTTCTAATGTTAGCCATTGTAAACATGTTAGAAATAGTTACTTTTCAATAAATGAAAGTAACTTTGTGCCCAGGAAATACTTGAAAATGAAAGGTAACTCTGAATGTAATTGCTCTACAAAGGGTGATAAACTGCAGTATGATACAGCTCATTCATGTGTGTTCGAGTAAAGGCCTTCTAAAGTTTAGTAGCAGTTTGTGGACTAGAGCCTCAATATATTCTACTGCTTAAATGTTCTAGAAATAAAGAGACATGTTCAAAAATGCCTGTTTTGGCAAAGTGAATCTATCTAAATGTGCTCACATGTCCCCACGCTCTATACGTATGTATGTATGTTTGTATGTACTTACATTTACCCACGCTATACATGTATGTATGTGCTTACATGTCCAAATGCTATGTATGTATGTTTGTATGTACTGTATGTAAGTATGTGCTTATGTCCCCACGCTATGTATGTATGTAGGTATGTGCTTACATGTCCCCACGCTCCGTACGTATTGTGACAGGATGGTCGTGGTAAGTGAGGAGACAACACGTCTTTTCCGGTGAAATAATGCTGATGGGTTTATTTGTCCAAAAACGGTAACTAAACAATGGGTACACTGTCCCTTTAAAATTGAAACGAAACAAAAATCCTAACCCCAGTCGGGGTACTAGCTAAACAAAAGTGCAGGCTAACTATCTGGCTGGCTAGCTAACCTATTCCAGCCCAATAAAGTACAGCAAACGCAGTTGGCTCCTTACCTGGGAGCTTTATTCTTCCCTCTTGGGACAGGATCGCTTTGGGCAGCTTGTGTCTGTCTTAACACTTCCTCTGTCTTCCCTCTATGCCTCAGAGAGAGAGACTGCCGCCCCAGAGGTATTTCCTCTTCCTGTTTTAAAGCAGGTGAAGGAGCTTAATTCAAATCACCTGTGGTCTGCTTGACAAGCTGAGTTAACCCCTCGTTTACTGGATAGCACGCATACTGCCATCTCCTATTCACATACACGGAGTCAATGACCCTGTCACAGTATGTATGTGTGGATGTGCTTACATGTCCCCACGCTCTGTACGTATATATGTGTGTATGTGCTTACATGTCACAACATTCTGTACGTATGTATGTATGTGCTTACATGACCCCACGCTCTGTACGTATGTATGTGTATGTGCTTACATGTCACCACGCTCTTTACGTATGTGTGTGTACTGTATGTGCTTATATGTCCCCACTCTCTGTACATATGTATGTGTATGTGCTTACATGTCACCACGCTCTGTACGTATGTATGTATGTGTGTGTGTATGTGCTTACATGTCCCCACACTATGTATGTATATATTTGATGATATGATGTATTTCTTTATCAGGACCATCACGCAGTCAGTGGCTGCACAGCCTGTGCCTGAGGCTTCAGAATCCCTGGAGGAGAAAGAGTAGGCAATGACCCTCTACCTTACTGAGGGGATTGGAGATTTTGGTGTTGGAAAAATGATTAAAAATTCGCTATTTCACTTTTTGAAAGTTACCAAATAGCATCTTTAAAATGTTTTTTTTTTTTTACGTTTAAGCAAACATTGAAAATAAATCAAAATTAACCGAACGTGCAATGGTGACTACCTTTAGCGTTAAGTGAATTTGTTGCAAACTTTTGGGTCGACACAAATGTTTTCGCCAAACCACAAATGGTGATATTCGTCAAGTTGGATAACGCGTGCAAAAAGTGTTGCACATCTCTTAGCGGCACGAAATCATGGGGGGATGTGAGCCTTTGTTTGTCACCTATTGCTTAGGACATAACGTATGTATGGGAACCTATGGTAACACAAGGCAGAAATAAAGACGTTGCCAGCACTGAATATGCCCTAAATATTATGAACCATATGATGTATTAATACAAGCTCATGTGAATTCAATCATAAAAATAGTGATTAATGGATACAAATTGTGAGAGATGTGCAAACTGAGAGATACTATTCTTTTGTGTTATTTTTTTTTTTCAAATAAAAGGAGTAACACCTGTTGTAGGTTTGACCTAACGATAGCGTAGCATTAAATGCCCGTTTTAACCTTAACAGACCTATGCGATGTTAGGATAATCCCTCTTTTGCCTATTATTATCAGTACCAGGCATTATAGGTAATGCAAAGATTTTTACAGGAGAAAACATGACTTGTTATGGCATGGTAGGTATGAAGTGAGAATTAACATAAGTTACAGTGTGGGTTAATGTCACGTCAACTGACTTCGTGAATCGGGACCATTATCTTTCAGTAATGTGTTGTTTTGATTGACAGCAAAAGAAACACATTTCCTGTTGGACGCAGAATCAAGAGGTATGTCATTTTAGTACTAAGACACTGACTACATTTATTGATAAAGTAATATACAGTAATAGCATCATATGCTCAAGAAGCAAACAAGGCCAAAACATTCTCATTTACCAAATTGTATTGCTCATCATGTAAAGAGACACACAATATATGTATATAACTTAAATGATTTCCAATACAGAATTAATTTAGATTTTAGACACCGCATTTATTTCAGTTTAATAGACTTGTGTCTTTCAGTTTTCTATTGTTAGATGATGATAATCTACTGTAGATTGAAACAAACAAATGTCTACAAAAGATTAAAAAAAGGGCCATCCTTAATTCGAGACCCTTTGGCTGTGCTTATAGTGACGGTGACAGCGACGCAACATCGCGGCAAAACAAATGCATTTCCGCCGTCGCGTGCGCTTATAGTAAGCACGACGCGACGGAGCGACGGATTGGTCGCGATCACTAAAAGTAATTTCTATTTGATTTTCCAGTGACCGTCGCCTGACCGTTGCGTCGCCGGCACTATAAGCATAGCCTAAGGTTGTGTCCCCGCTAGCGCTGAGCGGGCGGCGCTTGCCGCGTTAACTTACATATATATAAATATGTAAGTTCCTGCTCACGCGGGCACACACGCTTACCCGCGCTCTGCGCTTACCAAAACAAAAAAATTTGACTTCTCCGCGTGCTCAGCTGGCCCGCAATGCCGCCCCCCTTCCTCCCCACGCGCGCTTGCTTAAATCAGAGGACACCTGGCGCTCATGCTTGGAGCGCTCTCCAAGCATGAGCGCGCTCAGCGCCAGCGAGGACTTAGCCTAAGAGAAATCTGTAGCCGCTGTTTGAAATTTATCCCAATAGAAAAATATATAAAGTATTTAGTTGTTTTTTTCATTGTGGATCTTTAAGGTAAAGTGGGTTTATTATTAATGTCTTCAAACTGCAAAAACTATAGCAAAAAGAAAGACTGCATTACATTTATCAAAGCAAAAACATACAATTGAAAGCACCAGAATATTTTCTTTGATACATTTGGTGCAGTTGTGACCCCATAAGTCTTATTAAATAAGTTAAATAGAAACAGCACTACTCTCTATTCTTGAATTATACGTTGGGAGAAAAAAAACATGTAAGTGAAATATCTAATTCCCTTGAGACTTTGTTAGAACAGAAAAAGAGAAATGTGACAACAGCTGTACTTTTAAAATGACATTGAGTGTACTTTTCAATTCCCAGAGAGCTAAAAATGCAAAACTTGAGTAGGTTTTAAATAACCATATAAGTGTGCGTGGGAAATGAACCTGATTAATGCCTCGTTGTTTTATGCATGGTGTTTCAGACTGTGGATTGACCTTAACCTGCAGGGCTCTATCAGTCTGACATTTTTTGCACAATCAAAAGTCCATAAAATGTTTGCATGGTTTCTGGGCTGCAAATTTGTTAAATGTGTACAAATCTCTATTACGTTTTACTATATTTCCCTTTTTAATTGTTGTAGTGCAGCTTTTCTTTGCATCAGTATTTGTGCCGCTGGAAGATGCCTCTAGACAAATAATTTAGGGAGCTATCCAGCAATCTCCTGGCTGCAAAACAAGGACAAACACTGCTACCGTTTCATCAAAGAAACTTAATCCAGCTGAAAGCAAAAACAATTTGTTGGTTGTGGCTTTGATTAATCTGAATAAGGTATTTATTTTTCTATGATTTTGCAATAGCATAAATATATGAACCTTAACCACCCTTTAGATTTGAACTAATTTTATACTTTAATGAATCTTTTGAAGATTGTCAAGTTCTCTCTTCAGCGCAAGATTCTAACTTAAAACAACATTGCCATTTGTTTAAAACTCGTAGTTCCAAAGTTTACAGTAACAAAGGGAGTAAGATGTCTCAATACACGGTGCCTAATATTGTAGGGCCCTATTAAATGTGTGAAAGAGAGATGACAAAATACTATACTGTACTGTATATTGAAGGTGATGGATAAAGGGAAATTTGGAGCAAAATTGAAGCAGGTGTCATTTTAATTTTGCGTCTCTCTGCATCTCTCTGTAATAGAATAGATGTTTGCTTTTGAGCTCAATGACGCCTTCATATTTTCTTCTAAATTCACTAAGGTCCAAACTATTTGCACCTGGATTGAAAACTGAGTGAAGGATAAATAGAGAGTTTTCATAAATGTAACCTCTTCATGTTGGGCTAAAGATGTGTAGCCAGGGCTGGTTTCTGGCTACCAGTCTGCCCTTCTCCTGGCAGTAAGCCCTGGTAAGAGCAGGCCTGCCAGGACTAATCTTGGGTTTTCCCCACCCCCAGCAGCTTCAGTTTGTACTCCTCCCCAAGGGGAGTGGAGTGGGAGATACCTCTTACTTCACCAGGGAGTAAGGGAAGAGCAAAGACTGCTTCAGGGCCCCTAGGCTTGGAGTGAAGGTCCAGGGTACACCCTGAGGGTGAAGGCCCTAAGAATTGCCTGCTGTCGTGAAGCTGTAAGATCTGCAGTTTGCTAATAAAGTGTTCTAGTGTTTTACTATACCTTCCTGTCTGAGACTGCAATCTATCAGGGGAAGGGTAAAGAAGTTCTCCTGTAAGGATTGTCCCCCACATCCCTGGGGCCTGCAAGAGATGGAGGCGCTGTCACATGAGTACGAATCAGTACTACCCCAGAAGCCTGTTCTGACCTCCTCCACAACACCGCAGGAGACTCAGATCTACTGTGAGGCAGCAGGTATGCACCACATCACACCGTGTAACAGTGAAATCTCCCAGATGGGGGTGGGGGGAGGGAACATGTGTTACAGATGTAAGTCGAGTACCTCAAAGGTCGGTACAGGGACCCCTACTTTTTAACTTGTTTATTAATGACCTTGAGGTTGGCATAGCGAGCAAAGTCTCCATCTTTCTTGATGACACTAAATTGTGTAAGGTAGTAAAATCAGAGCAGAATGTAATGTCTCTACAGAAGGACTCAGGTAAACTTGAAACTTGGGAAGGTAAATGGCAAATTAGCTTTAATACAAATACATGTAAGGTTATGCATTTGGAAAGCAAGAATAAACAGGCTACTTACAAATTAATAAATTAACCCAAATGCTTGATTATTGATATTGAATGAACCTAAAAATATTATCGTAAGTCTAGATCATGGGTTCATTATCCTATTAATTCCCATGTTAGACATATTTTTAGTAGAACATCAGTGTTCAAGTGAAGATGATGTATATATGTATCAAAATGGTTTCTAACAAATAGAACCTAGGCTATACTGATGTCCCGTATCATTGGATGTTTACATAACATAGATGGACCTAGAATGATCTAAACAGAGACATTAGTCAACTTAATAGTTAGCATTGCAAAACAGACCGATTTCTAATCACGATATAGAACTACTGTAGATTACATGAAAACGTGATATATCATCATTGCAATAGATATATCTAATAAATACATGTCATATATTCTATGAGCTATATAGAAAACATGTTGGGGAAAAAAGTGTGTGTGTATATATACATGAACAAATCATGCAACTCTCTAATCAACATAAGCCGCTAGAATGTAAAAAGGGCATCATGATCATATTGAGTACATTTACACATACACACACACACACACAACCAAGTCCCTACAGTGAAACGTCTAATGTATTGCATCAGATATACAGTACCAGAATTAACCAGCATGTACTAAAGATATTAAATTTAAGCACCCATAATGAAGATGTCACAGATCTATGGATATCCTAACACAAATGGAAATAATCATGAGTTATGAGCAATGTAATCAGAAAAAGTGTTAAAGATCCCACTCAGTATTTAACCCTTTGGGGATCAAGGTATCAAGAGAGAAGATCCAATGAGCTTCTCTCTTGTACAGAGCGTTCGTTCTATCACCTCCTGGATATGTCAATAGCTATACATTTAAAGTTAACAAGAGATCCATCTTGGCATTCACTGAAATGCTTAGAGATTGGATGCGGAAGGTCTTTTTTCAGAATTAGTCTCATATGCTCCATGATACAGAGTTTAAACATTCTAATGGTCAAACCAATGTATCTCTTGTTACACCCACACATCAGCATATGGATAACAAATGCGGTATTGCAATTTATAAATGTAGCAATATTATATGATCTGTTAACCTCCATATTAGAAAAAGTGTTTGCCTTCAGCACATATTTACAGATCTTACAACGATCGCAGGAATAGCCTCCAATTAATTTAGGAAAAAATTCTCTCTTAATGCGACTTTTGTCACTTTTAATCATGCTAGGAAAGATAATGTTTCCTAGAGTCTGTGATTTTCTAAATACAAATTTGGGAATGACTGCCGTAATGTCTCTTAGCAAAGGATCAATTGAAAGGATTTTCCAATGTTTATTTATGATTTCATGGCGTAGGCTTGGTTGCAACTGTAAATTGTGTGATAAAGTATGGAGGGTCTAGATCAGAGATATGTACACTCTGTCCGGCTCTCCTATGTCCCTTCGGACTCTGAGGTCTGTATATCAATTCCTCTCTTTTCTGATTGAGAGCATTCTGAAATACTTCTAGTAAGATTTTTCGGTTGTATCCTCTAGAAATAATCGCTCTTGAATGGAAATCTTCTAAATTAGAACAATTGCGGCTTAAATGGATATACTGACCATAATGTATACCTTTGAATGGACCATGGCTATGTCCACTGTCTGCATGGAGTAGTGTGTTTCTGGAGTGTTCCTTCCGGAATATATCCATAAGTATCATTTGATCAAGACCCACAAAAAGATTCAAATCGAGAAATTGAATGTGATGTGAATGGTGCTTTGAAGTGAAAATTAAGTTAAGTGAATTATCATTGATATACTGTATGAATGATATCAGATCTTCAACAGAACCACTCCATATTAGTAAAAGATCATCTATGTAGTGGCGATAGAAGTGAATGTGGTGACAGTTTTTTTTTTTACTGTATCTCCGAACACTTGAGACGCTTCCCACCAAACCATGTATCCAATTTCGGATTATACACTCTGATTTTTTTTGCAGATGGCTTATAGTGTTGGGATCGGATTTGGTCTAAAAAAAACCTGGAATTGGATTTGGACTAGTTCATCAATCTCTACAAGTGTTTATACAGGTAATAATTATTTATTTGATGTACACCCACTTCACTAAGGTTCTTAGGGTAATAATGTATACAATACTTTGAATCAATTTTAGAGGGAAGTTTAGTTGTCAGTTCTGTGGGTTGTTTTAGCTGCAGAATATTAAAAACTCCACGTATAACCCAAAAAATATATATATATGATATCGGCGTAATTGTTTCTCAATGTAAATTCACACAGGCCTACCATTTGTCATGCCACAAAATAAGAAGTTACCCAAGAAACCATAAAGTTAGAAACTAATAGCAAAAAAGGTAATATATATATATATATATATATATATATGTTGGGAACTGTTCCTGTTCGTTACAGCAATTCAAATACTAAGTAACATAAAACAAAACCATAAGATGCGAAAAACTGAGAAACACATATCACATACAGTAGAAAGCAAAATGCACTATGTATCTGGCAATTCAATTTATATTATCTCCTCCATAGAGCAATACAATACTTTTTTCAAAAGAGCAAAGCAATCCAACATTCTGCACAAATAAAGAAAATGCTCTGATGACAAGGACACAGGCTGCCAGTGGCTGAATGCTTAGTTATTGTACTGATTTATCAATTCGAAGTTCAACTTATATGAGTGATAATATCTCAATACATCATAGAAGTAAGTGTTAAAGGCATAAGCTGTTTAAAAATCTAATGATTTTTTGAAAGCTAAAACTACTACACTCAAGACCAGCCTTCGAGGGAGATGATTAAAAACATTTGTTTGCTGCTGGGAAATATTCCACACTAAAATAAAAAGGTAGCTGCTGTTTCGATTAAACCATAGTACCAAATAATTCAAACTCCCCCATTGAAATTTAAACTAAGGCAAGCCTGTATTCATGGAAATTACATTGAAGTTGAACATTTCTCAACAGCCCGTGTCAGACTTATCACTGCCGGAGCCAGTCACCGTATAAATGGTTCCAGAATGCACTTGGTCTGTTACATTTGCACTGTGTTTCTATTCAAGTTGCAGTCATTCAGATTTCACAAAAAATGTAGCAAGGCAATGCTTACCTGAAATATAAAATAATAAATAATTTCCCCTTACATTTTGATAAATAGGTTTTAATTAGGTCACCATTTCATCAAACATCTCAGGCAGAGTACTAGTAGTATACAAATACAGCATTTCTCTGGGGTAGGACTGCAGTTATTATACATTCTTATTGGGTCTGCACCTTGCACTCGCATTAGCGGTTGTAATAATGTCTGCTACATCTGTATGAGAGGCAGGAATCCTACCTACTGGAACAAAAACTTTTTGGAGCCAGAATCAAAACCTGTGAAAAGCGATTGTTAAATGTATAAACTGTTTCAATTCAGAGATCAGAGGGGGGGGGGCAAGGTTGATCTACTTCCTCATAATTCATTTTCTTGCAAGGGCAATAATAATATATACTGGTTTAGGAATAGTACATTTGTCTTTTTTCTTCCAAGTCCAATAAGAAGGACTTTATATTCTCTGAAGACAGAAATCTTCACAAAAAAAAGATGTGATATGATATGCAATATAAAACAGTTTCCCACAATTTTCCTAGACCTCCAGAGGCATTGTATGAAACCAGCTTCACAAAGAGCCCAGGGGCTTTGTTGAAACATTGCTATACTGTAGATAGAAACCCTCAAGCAATGTGTCTCTACCTTTGTATTCCTCCTTCATCAGCTCCCCCCTCCAATCGGGTGAAAGTTGGATCCTGGCGCCGACAGGAGAGAGAGGAGGGAGCGGAGCGGAGGCAGAGGAAGGAGTGCGGTGCCCCCCTAAAACGCGGGGCCGAGGCATCCGTCCTGTAAAATGACATCACATTAAGTCATTTAATGGTACTTTGTGGATCTGGCGCTTAGTCTGTTAGCCAAAATGTTGGTGAAATGTTTGTAGTTAACATTTAGTAATAAAATTGGTGTATGAGAGGCAGGATCTGTGTCGTCTAAAGAAGACATCATTGTTATGCTTCCGTTATTCAGGCCTTTTTGTCTCTTAATATATAGTTGTAAAGAGCTGTTAAGTTAGTTCTAATTTAATTTAATTTTTAATACAATTCTTATGTGCAACCTTCACCATTAGGACCCAGGGCAATTAATTTTTTGAGGAGCTTATTGCTTGTGCAACTCCCTCATTAGAGGTTGTTCAGAATGGAATATTTAAGTTTTCCCAGAAAATATCTATTGAGCTATTTTATGAATATCTATATAATTGTTTTATCCTTGAATTGTACTGTAGTTCCCCTCTCTCATAATTCATTTACGATATAAAAGTTGGGGTGGGGGGGAAGGCGGCTATTGGTGCTTTTTTGTGCATTTTGACCGAAAAGGCCTCGATAAGTGGCTTATCGAGGCTTATAGAATAGGCCCCAAAGTGTTATTGGTTTGACAAGTATAAAGAACCATTTTTATTAGGAATGGGGTATGGTGTCAGACCCAAAAGGATCAGGAGTCTGAACCCACACAACCTCTGTTATTCAGGACAACAGTTCTAGCAGTGGGAGCTAAAGCAGCTGATAGCTAGCACTGCTGTCACAGCATAATTTTGAGCACTTCTTCTAATTGAGTGTTAATACCTGTACCAAGAACGTTATGTTTTATGAGATAGAGAAGCATACAGTATCTAATAAGCAGTCTTCTGTCATGAGACACCTTCTGGCACTGAGAAGACACCTTACAGTCCATTGATTTAAATAGACTCTAATGTATTACAGCACTGAAGGTGCCCTATGGCAGAACACTGCTAAGTAAATTTGACCCACTGTCTTTATCCTTTATAAGATTAGAAGTATTTACTCAAGTCACCAGCACTTTGTTATATTACCTTCTCTCTGCATCTGCTTTATTTGCTGTGCTTCGCCTTGTTTTTACTTGTGTGTCATAAAACTGTTATATTATTTAATCTCACCTTGCCTCAGTAACTCATAACCCTCACTTTGTGCTTGAAGTCCTTTCAAGTTTACAATCAACAAAATAGATATCCCTCAGGGATATGCTAGTAGACCATTACTGTGGTGCACTGCTAGCCATCAGCTGGTTTTGCGCATACTGCTAGAACTGCTGCCTAGAAAAGCAGTGGCTGTGGGTTCTTGTCATGTTGGAGTCTGACACTACAACCCCATTCCAGTCACCAGGTGCCTTAGGCTGCATCCCTGCTAGCGCTGAGCGGGCGGCGCTTGGCGAGGTGACGCATATACATATATGTAACGGGTGGACCCCCCTTGTCTGACCCACCCAATCTCACATTGGCCCGTGTGGTCTAACCGGTCCCCATTACGTGATCGTATATGGTGGTGCACCTGCAAGTAACAGGACTCCTGAGTCTCCCGCTTGATGGTATTAGGGGATGTCATCAGGACAGGTAGCTGAGGTAGTGGGTGCGAGTCCTACCTATATCATGTGCAGCGCCTCCACCTCATCAGGATCTGTGCTTCCACAGGGAGATGGTCCCGGTGAGGAACTCCTTCTCAGTGGTGACTGCCACTGTTGAGTAATCTCACACTCACACAGTGGGGGTATCTTTGAACAGGGCATCTTTATTTGCATGGTATGGGCAAGCTGCCCCTCACAGCTAGCAGCTCAGCCGCTCATCTCTTTGCAGCACTCCATTAGGAAGGTCCCTTCTCCTCTAATAGATCTACTTTCCACCTCTACTCGCAAAGAGATTCCCCAGCTTCTCTGTCTGCTGTAAGCTCCACTCTCTACCTCTGCATCTCTCTCTTGAGCTGCTCTGTCTCTGTCAGCTCCTCTAACTCTGCTGCGTATGCTCACTGACTCACAGCTAGCATGAGACCACTGCAACACTGTTGCAGACCTTCACGTGCCTCTCACTGAACAGAGGCAGCACAACAACAGGAAACTGAACTCCTAACTTTAGGCAGTGCTGTGTCTTATATCACCCCCCAGAGAACAAACATGATCTGTATCACTAAGTGTGGACACAATGCATGTTGTCACTTCTTTTGGGATATATGACACCTCACCAGGGTTTGAGGGCAAACCTCCATTGATTGTTGCTGGCAATCCAGCATACTTACCAGGTTTACTGCCAGCATGAGAAAGAGATATGTACACCAATCTTACACATGGCTACATATATATATATATATGCAAGTCCCCGCTCACGTGATGTGTGCATGCATATGCACGGGCACACACGCTCACCGGCGCTTAGGTAAACACATTTTTTAAACTTTGTAGCTTGCTCAGCTTCCCCTGCAGCGTCCCCCCCGTCCCCTTCCCCCATCCAGAGCTCTTGCGAACATTTTAAGGACAGCCGGCGCTCATGCTTGGAGAGCTCTCCAAGCATGAGCGCGCTCAGCGCCGGCGGGGACCAAGCCTTAGACGTATCAACTCTATGTAGATGCTATGGAAATACTTTTAGGAAGTGTGGGATGGGACTCATTTAAATATACTTTACTTAGTCATTAGCATATCTCCCAATGTATCTAAGGTGTGTCAATGTCTCCCTAATTATTTGGAAGGAGGTTTGAGGAAAAAAAAAATATATATATATATATATACACACAACTCAAGATACTACTACTGTACATTCTCTCTCTTCCCCTCCTCGAGTGCAGATTTTTAACAATCCGACCACATATTTTATAATTCATCGCTCAGATTTTTAGTAATAGAAACAAAACGCTCGGACTTGAATTTTTAAGACTGATCCGTGGCTCAATGGAACAGGCCAATCTGCGTCGGATACAAATTTGCAGGACACATTTTCCAACATCTACGGTACCAATGACCTGTATGCCATGTATGAAACCACTAGGCAGTAAACAGGTGTTCAAAAGTCAGGAAACATGAAATATACCTTCTGTGTGATATATAAAGAAAAATCTGCTGCTTTCTTAGATGAGACAGCACCTTATTGTAGAGTTCTTTTTTTGTACCATAAAGCCACTTAAAATGTAATTATTTTGTCAAATTTGATTGTGTGGTAACATTAATTTCTTTCACACATGAGTAATTTCAATGCAAAACATTTGTTACACCTGTATGGGAGATGACTTCGTATCATGGCAACTGTTTTTCTGCTTCTAAACACAAAGAAAGCCAGAAAAATACTACTGTTGAAATTGAAAAACTACCAAATGCCTCATTAAGCCACATTAATATTCATAATCTAACTGTATATATCAAGTTTAGTAACCATATATTATTAGCATAATTACTAGCACGGTTGACATACAAGTCTACTTTCATTATTGTCATCATCTAGACCCTGTCTGAGAAGCCTGATGCCTGTGGTAGGTGACATTTACTGGGGAAAATGCAGTGCAATTCCACTGCTAATGGTACATGAGCCAAATAATTGTCATTAATATATTTTGAACGTTACATTCACTGGTATTGATATTTCGAAATGCTGAATTAAGTTGTGCAAATATATGTATTTATGCAATAGAAATGAGTGTGTCGCTTTGCTCAGCTAAGTTTAACAATTTACCTGCTATAAACATAAATCAGGATTATCCTTGTTGTAAGTGTGTTATGGCAATTTATCCATTACCAAGTAAACTGACAGTAGGAATGCACATTGGGTAGTGCTTTAAATATTATAAGTATTTTTCATGATTGTAATCTTCATCATTAAAAAATGATCTTTTTAACCTATTTCCCCTCTATTTAATATTATGAGAGTCAGGTTAATACGTATGACAGTACATTCACTCCAATTTACTGTAATAGACATTCATACATTAGTAATCTCTTGAGTGACCTATGATGTTCCCTGTATGCCATGTGGATCAGCATTCGGAACCCTCTGATGTGCAGGGTACATCATGTCATTATTGCTCATTGGGGCTAGTTATGACTACTGTACATGATAGTTGGTCTTCCGGCACTCAAAGGGCTAACTGTGCACTATTCAGCTTCTCACCATGCTAAATATGGATTTTACATCTAGTTATATGTACATTCTGTTAATTTAGCATGCTCTTTTTTCAAGAGACATCTTCTGCTGACACTGAGGTTTATGACAACCAATGGACAGGCCTTGACTTTATGTTAGAACTAACAGTGAATCTTCAAAGGACAATAACATAACCTTGTCATGTTTTTTCCGACGTAAAGAGCATGGCATTAACTACAATGGCTGTTAGTGATAATGGCTTGCAAATTGTGTGCAAATGGGCATTACCATAACTTCGCACATCCACAGAGTCTGCTAAGGTTAACGCTGGTACTTATTGCTATGTTAGTTAGGTCTGAGCTAAACTTTCATATCAAGTCTTAAGACCCTGAAATAAGGCATTTACAGGCTCCGTATTGGAATAACGCCGCAGATAGGCATGAGTTCACTAAGTGTCCAGCTATTTCCCTCTCCTTTGCGTTTTCTCTTCTCCATTGTCTAGAATGGAGTAAGGCTAAGGCATACTTACCGTCACAGAAGATATGCACTGGAATGCAACATTATGCTATAATATTGTCACGTTAATCCTACACTAATGAGATTTAGAAATGCTGTTGTTTTGGCATAAAATACATTTTGAGGATATCATGTTCATTCTGGGAACCTAACGTCCGTTCTAGTTTTAGGTATCATCACGTTATGAGGGCTGACTTAATGGAGCTTTGTGGATCTCCTGTATTGGTTGTTCTTACAGTACTTGATTGAAATTCATTTTCTCTTAGATTGGAGTTAGTGGAAAAGGATAGCATTTATGGCAATGTTAGCTGTTAAGCAATGTACGATCTGAAGGTAAACTGCAAGGACTACTGTCAATAGAAAGGAATATTTTAAGTAAACTAGTACTAGAAATATTATGGATAAAGATATAAAGTATAAACTACAAAGTGGCACTTGTTAAGCTTCTGTGGCACTACCGGCGCCCATCAGAGAGTAATTAAAAAACAAAACAAAATTGTGCTGATTTGCCTTTACATTGACTTGGATGGGAGATTCCGTGTGGCAGAATCTGATTCTCACTTATTGCCCTTTAATGTATGACCCCTGCAGTGTTTTAGCAGATACAGTATGACTAATAGCACTCCCAATTAGATTTTAGGTATTATAGGAGGATGTCATACAAGTGTTTTTTGTATGTGATTATTAATTCTCTGATCCATGGCCATGGTTTATCATTTATTTACAAACAATGTCAAAACCTTTTTATGTAGCTTTACGCAGCTACTGTATGATGAATGTATTTGCTTAGATCACAAGTAAATTCTTTAGAGATAAAAACGATTATGATACGGGTCGCCAGAGAACCTGGAATAAAAAAAGTAAAGATGAACAAATTAAACATCAGGAACAAAGGAATAGTAATCCGTATGTGGGGACCAAGCGAAGTAGGACGGAGAAAAGTAATCCAACTACAAGCAATAATAATAATAGGTCAAGGAAACCACACCAATTACCTCTTATAGCTATTCCAGTTCCCATCCCCCAACCACAAAGAGTACTGCCCCAACACGATACGAGTCAGTATCTTAAACAAAAAAGAGCTAAAGAACTATATGACGCACAGATAGCATCTACATCTAAACTTGAAGTAAATTTGACGAATAATAAATATCATGTGCTGTCAGAAATTGAGTCAGAAAGCGAACCTGACAGTGCGTCGTATACTCCTTTACCTACACCAGGGGTAAAAACTAACTTTTCTTTTTTAGAGTGGAGAAAGGAAAGGGAACACATCTTTCCCCAGGTAGAAATAATAAAAAAACCCAGTCTAGAAATCCAGCCACCCATGAATTACAAAAAAAGAAAAAATGCACCAGAGGAAGAAGAGGGGGTCTTAATAGAAATAGGTTAAGTAACAACAAGATGTATCAAAACATTTTTAACCTTAGTCGACATGTCCTGACTCCAGTAGAAAGAAGGGTGTTAGGTAAGGGCCTTACATTTGCACCAATATGCGGCCCCAATAGCTTTAACATCCACATTGATGTGCATAAGTTTGCACGAAAACTGGCACTTAAAAAATACTTTTTAAAAGATGCAGTTACCAGTCAACTAGATCAGAAATCTCTGAATGTTGATTCAATCACATCACATAATAATTTTAAAGTAAAGTCCACTTTTTACCCTAAATTTGCCCAAGGCCATCTGGTCAACTCCTTTGTGGAGATAGTAACCAGAGAACTGGAAGAGTCTAGTAGGACATATAAAATTCATAGAGATAATTTCAATACTAATGAAAAACTGGCCCTACAACAACTGGAGGATAATAAGAGGATAGTTATTAAACCTGCTGACAAAGGGGGAGGTATAGTGGTGATGGATATAGAATATTATCTCCAGGAGTCAATGAGACTTCTTGGAGATACAGTCACATACCTCCCCCTTCCAAGCAATCCTCTAAACCAGTTTCAAATAGAACTCACTACATTGCTAAACAAAGGCCTCGAGGAAGGAGCTATAACACAACAAGAATTAGAATTTTTAGATATACAGTTTTCACGTACTCCTATTTTTTATTTTATCCCAAAAATACATAAAAGCATTACACAACCTCCTGGCAGACCAATCATTTCAGGTATAGGATCACTCACTTCTAATTTATCTTTATTTATAGATCACCACCTTCAACCTTTGGTACATCAGGTCAAGTCTTACCTGCGTGATACAACACATATCCTTCAAATACTTAGAGATCTAGAGTGGGAGCCTGAGTACACTTGGGTAACAGCGGATGTTACATCATTGTACACCACTATAAATCATGTGAAGGGCTGTCAGGCAATATCACGCAGGTTAGAATTAGACGTCACTACATCACCAGCACTCAAAACTTTTCTAGTAGATAGCATTAATTTTATTTTAACCCATAATCACTTTCAATTTAATTCACAATTTTTTTTACAGATCTGTGGAACGGCGATGGGCACGAGGTTTGCTCCGAGCTATGCAAATCTTTTTATGGACAGTTGGGAAGAAGATTACATTTGGAACAACTGTCCACTCGGGGCTCACCTCGTGCTCTGGCGCCGTTTCATAGATGACGTCATATTTGTGTGGTCAGGTAGCCAGGAGCAGCTTGAATCGTTTTTTGAGTATTTAAACTTTAACGATAGGGATTTGAAGTTTACTTTTAATTACAATAAGGACCATATAGAATTTTTAGACCTCGGTATTTATATTTCAGATAACAAAATAGAAACGAAAACATATTTTAAGTCAGTGCAGGCCAACAACTACCTTAGGGCAGATAGCCAGCACAATCCTAGTTGGTTCCGGAATATCCCTAAGGGTCAACTCACCCGTCTGAAGCGCAACTGTTCAAATCCTGGGGAGTTTGCGCTTCAGGCAGATGAGCTTAAAGATAAATTCCGGGATAGAGGTTATCCAGAGCATCTACTTGAGGAAGCGTCCCTACAGGTAGACAAAATTGATAGGACCACTCTGTTAGAATATAAAAGTAAAAAGCAAACAAATGAGTTAGAACAACATAACGGGGTGGCATTTGTCACCCAGTATAACGAGATGGCGCCAAAGATTCGGCACATTCTTAACAAACATTGGCCTATGCTTCTTTGTGATAACGTATTATCTAAATGCCTTCCAGAGAAACCAAAAATTATTTTTACAAACGCACCAAATTTAAAAACACGTTTAGCTCCTAGTTGCCCTCTAGACAATTCAAAACTAAAAATAGCCAGTAAAAGCAAGGGCTTTTTTAAATGTATAAAATGTACAGCTTGTACTTTCAGTACTAACACTAGAACCTTCAAATCAAACGTTACTGATAAAATATACACCATAAAAACATTGATAAACTGCTACTCCACCTTTGTGATTTACTTATTACAGTGCCCATGTGGCTTACAATACGTAGGTAGGACTGGCAGATGTTATCAGAGAAGGGTATACGAACATATTTACAATATCAGACGAGGTGCTCTTACACATAGTGTCTCGCACCTTTTTAGCGTGCACCATAATAAAAGTCCAATTGGATTGAAATGTCAAGCCATAGAAACTGTACAAGCAAATTGGAGGGGGGGGGGGTAATCAATTACATCAGATCAGTAGGCGTGAAGCCTACTGGATCTATGAATTGAAAACCCTCTCACCCAATGGACTTAATATAGATTTCGATCTGGGCGTCTTTCTTAAATAAATATTTATTTTTACACATATTATACATAGTTGTATTAATTGTTTCATAATATAAAGTATTTATATATAAAGTTTTTAAATTAAAATGATATTTTAAACATATAGTAATGAAAAAGTATAATTAGGTTTTATAAGAATTGTATCTAATAGGAAATTTATACAATTTAATAATTTTTAAATAATTTTTATATTCATTGAATAAAGACATATATATATATATATAGGTATTAACTGCATCATTTGCTATTTTGCACATATAGGGTGCCATAATAGTGTCAAACTATGCAACATCAATGGAGGATCAACTAGTATTAAGAAATGTATAATAGGTTTAAACATTGATGCAAAATTAATTCTAAGATAGTCAGGACACTGTAGATATGAAATATTTTTATGTGAATATTTTTAAATATTTTTATGTGTGTGTTTTCATGTTATTTGTTGTATTAAGTGTATGTTAGCCTGCCCTTTTTAACACAAGTCATGAGTGACAGGAGTTGTAACCAATCACGATCGCCATAAGTATAGGTTGAGAGATATTTCACTTTATCCAATGGTGTATCACCTGCCATTATATAAGTTATACAAGGACTGTGTTAATCCACTGAAGAAGTGCGCATGCGCACGAAACGCGTTGGGTTTTTCGTGAGAATTATTTGCCAGTGAACTTCTACCAGGTGCAGACCCCTGCAAAAGGTTCCGTTTATAGACGGCAAGAGAGACGAGAGCGGCAAGCGGGAAGCAGTTCCGCCTAGCGGGTGACGTCATTCCGGACGGGAAACATCGCGAGAAGTGGCCTGCAGAGACGCCTGGCCTGATATTGATCGGTAGAGGAGCCTGCGGCCATTACGGGAGCACCACGCGTTCAGGATCATCTGCTACCAAGCCGAGCTTCTTGTCTATCACTGCCTGATATCCCTGGACTTCTGTAAGTAGGATTCCGGTTTTACACACCGGATCCTAGACCTGCTCCGTCAGTTCACTGACAATTTAATATTAATGTTTAAATAAATCTCTGATCCATAGTCAGCCTATCTGTCAGTGTTGTAAGTGGTTGTATGTCCTGTGTGTGTGTGTTATATGTTCTAATCATACAGTGTCACGCTATGATTTCTCCCTTTATCTTTTTTACATTATATACCACGGTTGCTGCTGTGGAGCCTGCTGTATAACCACTGGATCACCTTTACTGGATACTGCAGCACATCTTTGGACTCATACATTTTCCATTTGGACATTAAGGCGCCGGTCTGTATTGTTTTCTCTGTGTGTTTTTACTAACTGTGTTTGGGTTAGTTTTTTTCCTGGCAGCCGTATTATACCTAATATTTCACATTGTGATTTGTATTTTATAATTTTGTACTGTATTATTTTGGTATTATTTTATTTTTAGCGCTATATCCACCATTTCTTTTTTTTTAGATCACAAGTAAAACATCCTCTATTAGGGATTCAAGAACCCAATTTGGGATTTAATGTTGGTAGTCTTACATCCTATAGTACTTTTACCTACAAAACTTAAAGTATATTGTGCATTCAACATGAATCAGAACTTCTAATGACATAATGGGGACTTTTCTGCTGGAAGATCCCTTAGAGCAAATTCAAGTCAATTTTCTACAAGGTGTCTTCCAGCACCGGAAGGTGCTTTATGGCTAAAGACTGCTTAGTAAGTATGGGCCAATGTCCTGTCAGCATCCTACTGTACCACACAGATTGCTAGCTGTTAAAACTCTTTGTACACCTTTTTTTACTTATATACTAAATAGACTAGTAAAATACTCTTGTTTTCTATTTAATACACCAAGCCAAAGCCTTGTTTTAACATAAGACGTCAACAAATGCCTGAATTTTAATTACTTTAGCTTAAAGCCCTTTTCTTGACTGATGTATTTGAAAAATAATAGAGAGGATACTGTAATGTAAGAGACAGACATGCCAGATTGGTTATAGAGTTATTAGATTGTGGATTCATGTTAAATCTCTTTACATTTGCATAATCTTTGTGGGATTTGTAAAACCTCAAAGTAAAATGACAAAATAAATAATTTCTGTGGCTTAAGGAAGATGAATGAGGATATTGGGTTTTTGAAAATGTAAAAATCAAGTACAGTACTAATTCAAACAAAAGATGAGAAAAGACAGAAAAACATACAATACGTAGCTGCAAATATTCTCACATTGATAAAGCGTAACAAGACTGAAATGCACCTTCACTGAAGTGGGAAAAATCTGGTCCCCAGCCCCTGGGTGAGGAGCAACATGACTGCCTACTGAGGGAGGGCCTAATTGTTATTAGTTAAGGAAAAGGGGGGGGGGTTGAAGAGGTGATAGGAGGCAATATTAGTTGGGGGTGCAGTTTATTCCTTTCTCTTCATTTCTGCACTGGTTCAGAAGCAGCAGCACCGTTGCAGCAGGAACTTCAGCAGCATGGCTCAGAGGAGGCGTAGCAGAGGTTGGTTGAGGGCTCTGGTAGAAGAAGCTATCATGGAGGAGGCCTGATGGACCATCTTATGGGAAAAAAATGGAAAGAGCAGCACGGTCCGAGAGAGGCAGCTGCTGCAAAGGTGAATAGAGACCTGCAGGGAGGTAGGCGGTCCCCTTCTCCGGAGAGACTTAGCCTGGCGGGTGAGCAGATGGTGGGATTAGATTGGACGGATCCAGCTGGGGGTGAGGGGTTAGTGCAGGCAAGCACCCCAGGTCAGCCTTAATCAAGCGGGCGGCCTGTAGGGTGTTAAATGGGCTAAATCTGTCCCCTAGAACTGTTGGCGGCTATTAAGGAGATGGCTGATGTTTGCAGGGACACGTAGTGAGCAAGGCCTGCTTCTTTGAATGGAAGTAGTGGTGTGGGGAATGGTGGGACTCCAGGAGGAAGAGCATGGGAGCTCCCAGATGTGGGCACTGGGCATGACATGTTGCAGTTGTGGGTTGGGGGAGATGGAGAGCTCTGGAATGGGGGTCATGTGGCCAGAACAGACAATTGGCATTGGGGGGACAGGCAGAGCGCATGCAGGGTTTTTTTTCAGTGGAGGAAGTGGGTCAGCGAGGGATAAATAGGGAAGTCTGGGAGGCGAGAAGAGGAAGGAAGGAGAGATTAAGGTTATGATAGTTGTTATCAGGATGTGTATTTTTGTGTCTCAAGTCCATTGTGGCTGCACTTGTCGCAGGCGGTGCAAGACCGGTTTTGGAAAAGGAAGAATGTGGATATTTTAACTTTGCTCCCTGATTATAAGGAACCCCCCAAGACTTAAAAGAAGGAATAAAAAGGCAGAGGAGAGGAAGAGAAGGCATGATCCTAGGTAATTTTGGGATTGGTTGCAGACATTTTCCAGCGTAGTTATTTTGATTGGAGAGAAGTCACTGGAGATGTATTCACCACGTTTTAAGTATGTGGATACTATTTGGGGCACATATAAGAATTATGGTGGTTCTGCGTGGTGGAAGTCCACAAGCAGTGGTGCTTGGATGTGAAGGACATGGACCTTTGAATGTCATTTCAGATACCACACAGGCTATCTCCCTCTCAGGGAAGGGCAGGCAACTGTCAGGACTTAAGTCTGTCCATCTCATAAGGGAGTGTGCTCTCCCCTCCTCACATGTCTCTCCCCTTGACTCAATAGTACAGTACAGTACCTTTATAACAATCTTCCCTCCCTACTGCTATTTCTGTTTGCAGTTTCACGCTCCTTTGTAAACTGTTCTTGTCTCTTCACCTTCCCCACAACTCTCCCCCCATATCTACAGTATATTTCCTCTTCTCCCCTCCACATTTTCCTGTGCCTATGCATGGCACCTCTACCTCAGCTACTTCTGCACCTTTCAGTTAAAACACTCACAAATCCTCTACCCAACTCTATTCTCTCTTGAAACTCCTCCTCCTTGCTGCTGGATATAGCTTATCTTGGACCTTGCTATAAGCACGATTGTTCTTGTTCACACTTTCTTGCCTCCTTCTCCCTCCTAAAGGTGCTAGATCTGCTACTATGATTTAAAACATATTCCTTGTCTTCCTTTCTTCTCACTTTCCATCTCCCGTGCTCTCTGGAATGTACGCTTGTTGACTAACAATGCTCTTGATGTACATTACCTCCTGCTCTTTTCATCTCTTCTCTGCTGTATCCTATGGTGGTCTGTCTTGCACTCACACTCCACACCTCAATGGCCAGGGTGATCAGGTAGATCTCCTATTTTCCCGTCAACGATATCTGCCCCCATCTATTTTATTCTCTTCCTTTGAGGACCATGCTGTCCAACATTTCTACCCTCTCTCTCCTTGCGTGTTCCTGTCATCTGCCAACCACCTACCTCCACATCCTCTACCTCCACATTGGATGGCTTGTTTTATGTATTTTTTCGATTGATTAGCGTTTTTTATTAATTAATTATTTTGTTGGCTCCTTGTTTGAATTGATGTGTTGGCTAGTTGTTTTATTAATTAATTACTTTGTTAGTTACTACTGTAGTTAAAATTATGTAATTGTTTTGTTGGTTAGTGCTTTCATTTATTGAATTGTGGTGTTTAGGTGCTTGTGTATGCTTTATTATTGTGTATTTTGGGACTTCATGTATTTTTATTAGGGTGACCATTGACTGCTGGAGTGGCTTATCATGCCCATATTATATGGGTATCATGTACTACTATGCCAATCAATGGGTACATGTTGGGTACAGTGGGTCCGGGGTGGGTGGTTAGGCCTCCTGGGTTGGTAGTGGGGGAGGGTGGGTTAACCCCTTAATTACTAAAGCGGTTAATAACCGCTAAGGTGATTAAGGGCTTAGGGGCCATTAGATTGAATTGTTGTATGTATTCTTGCTTGCATCAGAGAACATGGCCCTGCAGTATGCTGACGAGGACGCCCTTCATGATGGCAGGGGTAAGTAGAAAGGTTTATTTAATTTATTTCTGCGGCCTGGCTAATGTTTGATTTAATAATGGGCAAACAAGCTATTATCCATATCTGGATAATAGTTATTTTACACATTACTGTACTGTATGTGTTTGGGGGAGGTGTATTTATTGTAATGTATGCCAATTTTTATTTTTGGATACAGGATTGGTACCGCAGGACAGCGGGGACCCGAGGACCCCCCGACACTTCTGGGAATCACCGGAGGGCCCCCAGATACCCGTGGGAACCACCCAAGGACCCCCAGACAGTCACAGGGACTACCCAGGGACTCCATTGGGCCCCCGGACACCAGCGGGACCACCTGGAGGTCCACAGAAACCCACGGGGACCCCTGCCGGCCTCTGGTATCAATCCTGTGTATACAAATATAAAATTTGGTTTTATGTAGGCGCACAGGGAGTGGGTGGGCTGTGGATTGGTGTTTAATACATATTGTAATGTTTATTGGGGGCAGAGGGGGTGAGTGAAGGGCCAAGTACCTGCTTCACTCACCCCTTCTGCCCTCAATAAAGCTGCAATTGTGCCTTAACTCTTTCATTGCCTTAGCGACTATCCGGTAAGGTAATGAAGCTGTTTAATGTAATTTGTATTATTGGTGTGCAAGAGCAGAGGGTCTCCTGAGCTGAACCGCCTTGATTTCAGCCTTTGGGACTCCCTGCTTCCTGCATTACAGGCCCAGATCTGGGCTACCGGTATCTCCTTCATTATTTAATTCTCCCGGTCACGCACCTGATGCCCCATACCCCCATACCGGGGCATGTAACCCGGGAAGCAGGGGATTGCTGAGGCTGAAATCAAAGCGCTTCAGCTCAGGAGAACCCCTGCTCCTGCACACTATTAATAAAAAAATAATTAAAGGTGCTTCATTACCATAGCAGATAGCCACTATGGTAACAAATGTGTTACATTTTTAATTAGGTTTTTATTACGTGTATTGTAGCAGGGGGTCTCCGGAGCTGAAGCACATTGATTTGAGGTCCGGGGACCCCTTGCTTTCTGAGATAGAGGCCCCATTTTGACTCGTGACTGCTCTACACCCACAGTCACATTTACCAACCATTGTGATAAGTCTCTGTAAATCTCCTAACCTACCATTTCGATTATAAGGTCTCCGGGGCAGGGATTTTCTTTCCTATGGTCTAATTTTATGTTTGCTGCATTTATTGTGTTGTAATTCCATGTACTGTATTGTCTCTTTTGTAAGCACTGCATCATTTGTTGGCACAATATGCATAACAAATTACATGCATATATACAAATTGTGTCTTCCTTTTGGTCCCCAAATTATTCTTTTTTTATGACCGTGTTATGTTAATTAATAATTTGTATTATTTTCTATTTTACTAGCATTTTCTTTTATCACCAGAATATTGCTTGTTGATTTGTTGCAGTATATAAATAGTGCCCAGAAGTGTAAGATTTCATGCCACTTCATAGTTCTTCTGAATATTATATGTACTGTATATTGGATATAGGCTGGTGAGCCTTTGGATAAACAATTTTTCTTCATGAGTTCCAGATGACCTTCTAGAATGCAAGGCTGGTGGAGAATAGCAGAGTCAGGAGTGGTTTACCATAGGTCAGTAAGGATGACTGAAGATAAATTGTTCATACAATGATAATTGTATATTCCATTTACACCGCATTACTTTTCTTTGATTCAGTGAGTTTTCACAGAAAGCAGCATTGTCTAAGCTTAGAGTCCCATTATCCTTCTAACATTCTTATTGTTTGAAGTTTGGAACCTCTAGCTAATTAGGTAAACCAGGGAATTAATGACATACTTGCATAGAATCTATAATTATTACCAAAGTAATCAGATCCACAGCTCAGTAACGCAGATAAATGTCTTATAATTTTATTAGGAGGAATATGATAGTTTATGCATGTATTAAAGTTTATGTATGTATTTTATGAGTTATACATCATCGCACACCTCCATATAAGGGGGAATCGCAATACTTTACAGTTAAACAAATTTAAATGATAAGCAATTGTTTAATTAGACATGAAAAGCTAGAACGAAGAGGTAAGTGTAACACTGAGCCTGAAACACTGGTAAAGTAGATATACACCTGAGCTCTTGTGGTAGCGAGTTCCAGACCTCTAAAGCTGAACATGAGCAGGCCCCCCACCCCCACCCAGGGTAGGATGCAGTACAATCTTTGGCATGGAGAGGCGGACCCCGCCTGAGGACCTGAGATCATAGCCAGTATGTCTCTGTGACTCCAAATGAGACTGCAGATAGGCACCCTTGACCTTGCAAGGGTTTAAAGGCCATTACAGCCAACTTGAATAGAACACTGAAGATCACTGGAAGCCAGTGCAGGCATCTCCATCCATGCTGCCACCTCGTCTAGACATGCTGTCATTGGGCCAACAGCCATCACTGGGAAGCCCTGGAAAGAAACATAGATCTGGGTGTCATGAGCATATTGGTGGCACTAAAGACCATGCTTCCGCATGATATTACCCTGCGGTCTTACATACACGTTGAACTTAAGCGGTGACAGCACCAATCTTTGAGGGACACCAATGGGGACAGGTACTACCTGGGACACATGGGACTCCAAAGCAACCTGCTGCATCTGGCCTTGCAGGAACGAGGCAACCAGTGTATTGTAGCCCCACTGGCACCAGCTAGGTCCTTCAGGCGGTGCAGCAGCACCCCATGATCAATTGTGTCAAAGGCCGCTGAGAAGTTCAACATGACAAGGCTAGAAATACAGCCCTTGTCAATGGCCATCAATATGTCATCCACCACACAGACCAGGGCCGACTCAGTTCCATGACCGACAATGAAGCTGTTGGTTCCAAGAAGCCAGCACTTTCCAGACAATCTTCCATCTGGAAGAATACTACCCTTTCCAACACCATCCCTACCATGGGATGGTTGGAGATTGGCCGATAGTTTTCAAACATCAATATCTAGACCCACTTTCTTCAACAGGGTAAGGACCAGTGCCTTTTTCGAGGCTACCAGCATCTCCCCCACAGTGAGGGATCTATTGATGATCTCCACCAACCACAGAGCCATTGCATCAATGGTCTTTTTCAGGAGTCATGATAGAGAGGGATCTAGGTCATAAGTGGTCCATCGGCGTATGAATAGCAGCATGGATACGTGTGATCTTATCATCAAAAAATCAATGACATTTTCCACATCGCTCCTCAGTTGGACAAACCACGATGGAGGAGCAGTCTAGATAAACCATTCTAAGAGTTCCACTGGATGATTCCTCGCGGAGTCGATCCTCTGGGGGACGTAGATTTTCTTCAGCCCTAACACCATACGCTTATACCCCCATTGAAATACCTTCAATGCTGTCTGGTCAGCATCCTAATGGGTTCTCAACCACCAGCTCTCTTTCCTTTTGAGAGCCTGCCACAGGTCCCAGAGGTCACGAGAATACCATGGTGCACTTCTGGATCTGTGAACAGGCATTTTCCGAAGAGGGCCCCTTCATCTGTGACTGCACAGAGAGCCAAGTTGAACTTCTCAATCAAAATAGAGATGTTGTCCGGTGCAAATGAGGACAGATGGGCCCCAGGGTCAGCCCTAAACGTAATGGGCCCAAGCAGCCCCCTAGGACATACACAAGCAGCTTTGGGCACACCACTCCATTTTAGAAGTGGTGCCATGCCTCCAATCTGAGCCTGGATCACCCTATAATCTTTTCATAGGGAGAAGGAAAACTTCACCTCCCCAACTGATACCCCCTGCACGATAATCAGGTCGAGTGTATGACCATGCTCATGTGTTCTGCCATGCACAAATTGACTAAATCCCATGGATCCCATAGAATTCAACCTCATAGTAGGCTTACAACCGCAGTACTTGGAAGATCCTTGGGGAGGTCTTCATCCTGCAGTGGATCAACAAGGGCTGATGCTGATAAGTATACATATGTACTGTACAGTATATGTGTGTGTATAAATATATATATTGTGACAAAAGCCCCTCTTTTGTAGCGCTGACGTCTGTCTGGGTTCTTCCCGACACAGTCTTCTAGGGTTAATTACACAACAAAACAGGATCATGCAAAGTATTACGTTGCTTAACTCAGGCTTCTGCCTGCTTTATTTTCATCCAAATAAGGGACTGCAGCTTTAACATGTGTAGGCAGGAGGCACCTAGACATTAACCTTCAGCGGTTTACTCATATCAGTGTTATAGCATTTCACACAGTGTCACTTTTCAGAACCAAACCAAATCAAATAAACAAACTCCTATCCCATTCAGGGATCTAACTACACCGCAGAATCAGCCTCTGTAACTGCTGCTGGGCCAACTAACCTGGTTCCCCAGTTTAAAAGAATGCCCTCTCCTTTAGGGTCACTAGATAAAGCATAGTCTTTTAGATACAGCAATAAATATGTGTTTGTCTTATCTGTTTGTGGTGGGAACTCGGTCCCAAGTGTCCAGGCAAATCCTCTGGTACTGTGTTACTTGAAGGGGCCATCCACCCCGAACTGGATGCAGGGGATCAGCGAAAGCCCCAGTCTCCAGGCTCCAAGAAGAGAGACTGAAATGCAAACCTCTCTGCTCTAAATACCTGTGCTAGTGATTAGGAGATCAGGTGAGGGAGAACTAGACACATTGTAATCTGTGGTCTGGATTTTCCATCCACCAGCCTGAGTTAATGTGAAGCTGTGGAATGGATCATTTTGCACAATTCCTGCACTTTCTGACCTAAAATGGGGCAGAAAGCTGCATAACATCTTTGGACTATGTCACATATCCCCCTAAAACTAAAAGACCATTTACTTATTAGATATTTATCCATATATATTTAGGCACTGTACCGTGTATGAGTCTCACTAGATGTGCTAAAAACTGAGCTTTGTCTGTGTTTTATGTTATGTCTCTGGTTTTAATGCATATTGCCATGCTCAGTAGCACTCCTCTGACACTCATATGCTTATATATATGTTGTGGGTATTTTGGGGGTTTAATAGGAGCTTGTTAGGTGTCCAGTATGGTTTACAATTCTTGTCCAGCTAGTCATGGCTGATTGGAGGTTGGCAACCTCCTACTTAATTTAAGCTCACCCCCTCCCACATTTAAATGGTTATGGGCTCACTCCATAGCATTTTCCACTCAGGGGAACTTGCCTGCTTGCAGTTTGGCTGTGACATCTCTAATACAGAGTGCTTTTCCTGGTAATGTACAGGTTAATAAAAGCTTCAGTCAGACAGAACTTTGCAGCTAATATTGACAGATTTACTATTAATCATTCTTCCTGTTATTAAACAGGTTATTAAGAATTTATATTAGCGTTAGGGACCCCTGATATGTGGTCTGCCTTGGCGTTGGCTCAGGGGCTTACAACAATTTTGGCCAAAAATGTCAAACTAAAAGACCATTTACTTATTAGATATTTATCCATATATATTTAGGCACTGTACCGTGTATGAGTCTCACTAGATGTGCTAAAAACTGAGCTTTGTCTGTGTTTTATGTTATGTCTCTGGTTTTAATACATATCCCCCTCCCCAGCTCACACCTACTGGGGTGAGCGGCCATGGACTTCACTGGGGTGAGCGTCCTACCTGAAATACTTGAGCTAACTCCCCAATACAATATTAAGCATTCACATGACATGAATATGAACTTTTTTCCACGGCAATTATGGACAATAGGTTTCGTCATAAGAGGCTATACTTGGCAAACCTATTTTATTGCTCTCTATTAGGGAACTATTTTGAAAATTAAATGTCTAGCACGAATTCTTATAACCCAGGATATGATAAATATACTCACACAACCAGACAGTTTCTATTACCTCCCTGGGTTTTTCTTTTCTACTCTAGAATATGAACCTCATTATATATTTACCAACCAAAAGGGCCATCAACCCTATATAGTAATTTGTAGTTTAGCTAAATTTTCAACACAGAGAACCAATATAACATTGCAATATTTACAAAATGCTTATTCTAGAGGCCTAATATACAGTAGCATAACTACACTAGCTTATTTGCAAAGTTAAGTGTCGTGACATAGTCCACACGTGTAACATAAAAATAATCGGTCAGTTCCCCAAACATTGTTTTTTTTTTTTTTTGACTTCCAGTCCATTACATCCTCTAACTTTATTTCAACACCCGCTACAACCTGCAAATGACTGGACTGTTTCTTCAGCCACTGATGAGACACTCGGACTGGATTCTCCTTGGCTCCACACTGTGGTCCAGAGTGGCGAGATCTGGAACTATTCAGGCGCAGCGTTGACCTTAGTCGCTTTTTCTTTTCAACCTTTGAACCTTCTAGGCTCTTCTTACTGAGATGTCTCCTCTCATCAGAAATCTTTGATTTCCCTTTTGGGGCCATTACCAGGCCTTTGGGTTTTGGAGACCTAATTGCCTCTGTATAAACGTAGTCCATATTAACAATGTCATCAGGATTTTTCATCAAGTTTGTGTTTTCAGGAACTGCCACCCACTTGGCTAAAACATCTTCTGTGGTGGCCTGAGTGTGTTCACTAGTTTGATAACCATCTGGACAATGTAAATGAAATTGAGGATCTGGATTTTTGAATCCCAGATCAGGGAGTATATTCTCAGTATTCTCAAGAGGGTGCCTATCTGTTTCTGGAATAACAGCAGCACAATCAAAGTCAATTCTTTCTCCTTCCTCTTTGTCATCAGTGGGGGCATTGAGTTTACTTTCCCTGGTCTCCTTTTATGACCGTGTCTCTTTTAGCTTTGGAATCTCTTTCTCCAAATTCATCTTTATAGCAAATCGTAATATTGCAACAGCATTGAAGATACACTGGCGACACACTTTATTCGAGCTCGGCTAGTCCCACGAATTCGGGTATACCCGGGTGTATTGAGGTTTGTGACTGTTTTCTGCCCGAGTGCATTGAGGTATTTTCCAAGCAGGGATTGAAGCATTTTATTCCCCCTGGCTGCAATACTGCACAGTATATATATATATACTGCATTACAATTCATGAATTTATGCCATCTGGTAGACACGCGAAGCATTGCAGCCTATTAAATCCTAATCATTATCATTTAACAGATCAGCCGCCCGTCAGCCAGGCATGAACCCAGGCTGGGAAGGCAAACGCAACGGGGCTTGTCAGAGGTGAGGAGCGGCGCATTCCAGGTATCTGCCAGGTACATACTGGGTATTTGCTCGAATAAAGTGTGTCGGTGCAGTACATGTACAGGAACGTACAGCTTGCTTGGTTAGGAGGTAGGATTGTTATCCCTACTGAACCACTCTAGCGGCTTCTAATTCAACTTCTTTGGAGTTGAGTCGCGATTCCATGTCTGTCATCTGTTTCAGCGCAAGGTTTAACTCTGTTTCATTTTCTCTATTCTTGACCTACAGCTGCAGGTGCTCCTCCCCGGTCTTGTCCAGCTCCAGCAGCAGCCGTGCCCCCTCATTTGCCGTGTGGTCCAGCTGCTTGTGGATATCGGCCATCTCGCTTTCATAGCACAATGTCAGGCAGACCACCTGACGGACGGACACCTCCTCCCTTTCGGTGCACTGTATCTCGCGCTCAGCCATCTGCTTCTGCAGCTCTTCCTGCATTTCTAATTTTTCCTGGATCAATTGCTTCTCCACTTTTCCTGCTTGGTGAAGCTTCTTATCACCTTCACTGATCTGGTCAGTCAATTCTGAATTTTTCTGTGTCAGAATTACATTCTCTCTCTTTACAGTCTCCTAATTACTCAGGGCATTCTCATAGGTTTCTTTCAATATTCCCAGCTCTGTGTACAGCCCGTGGCCCTCCAGGCGTAAGTGTTGCACCTCTGTGCTGAGCGCGTGAACCTCTTGCAGAGCCTTCCCGTATTTCTGTTTTAGGATAGCAATCAACTTGTCAGACTTAATCTGTTTTTCATCCATGGTGGCAATTATGGTGTTGGCCTTTTCCAGACTAGTCGTCACCTCTTCCAGCTCACTCCGTAAGAGAGACTCTGTTTTTTTCAAAGCCTTGTGCTCTTGTAAAGCTGAGAGTATACACCTCTGTAACTCTGCGTTCGCTTCTCGCTCCTTCTTGTTAGATTCTCGCTCCTTCATGAATCCCTGCCACAGGACTTCATAATCATGGTGGGCAGCTTGGAGTGCAGAAACCCAAGCCTCTTTACCCTGGATCAAGGATACAGCTTCCCTTTGCTCCTCCTTTTCCTTTGCTACTGTTCCAGTGACAATTCTGCCGGGTACTCCGGTCTGCAGCACAATTTTCACTTTCTTCAGCAAAACATTTTGGTTTTCTGTTTGGGTTCAGGGTGCTATTGCATCCACACTTCGCATATTCTCTGTGTATGCTGGAAGCACAACTGGTTATACACAGTAGGACAGACTTCACTCATAGCATCTGTACTTTTACTTCGGCTGGGCGGCCATTTTAATCCCCCGCATTTATTTGCACACCCACAGACCTTTTAGTGTCGACCCGCATTCTCCACCATATGGTGACAAACGCCCCTCTTTTGTAGCGCTGACGTCTGTCTGGGTTCTTCCCGACACAGTCTTCTAGGGTTAATTACAAAACAAAACAGGATCATGCAAAGTATAACGTTGCTTAAATCAGGCTTCTGCCTGCTTTATTTTCATCCAAATAAGGGACTGCAGCTTTAACATGTGTAGGCAGGAGGCACTTAGACATTAACCTTCAGCGGTTTACTCATATCAGTGTTATAGCATTTCACACAGTGTCACTTTTCAGAACCAAACCAAATCAAATAAACAAACTCCTATCCCATTCAGGGATCTAACTACACCGCAGAATCAGCCTCTGTAACTGCTGCTGGGCCAACTAACCTGGTTCCCCAGTTTAAAAGAATACCCTCTCCTTTAGGGTCACTAGATAAAGCATAGTCTTTTAGATACAGCAATAAAGATTTGTTTGTCTTATCTGTTGGTGGTGGGAACTCGGTCCCAAGTGTCCAGGCAAATCCTCTGGTACTGTGTTACTTGAAGGGGCCATCCACCCCGAACTGGATGCAGGGGAGCAGCAAAAGCCCCAGTCTCCAGGCTCCAAGAAGAGAGACTGAAATGCAAACATCTCTGCTCTAAATACCTGTGCTTGTGATTAGGAGAGCAGGTGAGGGAGAACTAGACACATTGTAATCTGTGGTCTGGATTTTCCATCCACCAGCCTGAGTTAATGTGAAGCTGTGGAATGGATAATTTTGCACAATTCCTGCACTTTCTGACCTAAAACGGGGCAGAAAGCTGCATAACATCTTTGGACTATGTCACAAGATATATATATATATATATATATATATATATATATATATATATATATATATATATATATATAAATATATGTAACAGAGCAGATGGCACACAAATACAGATGAAGACAGGTGCTTAGTCCCATATGAATGAATATAATCAAAGGCTCCTTACCAGGCAGATATATATATATATAGACATACTGTACACAGACACACACACACAGACACAGACACAGACACACACACACACACACACACACATACTATACTGTATAGCTTAAGCAGTAATGTTATAGATGTGAATTGTATATATAATGTTTATTCACATTGCCATCTTATACTATATTAGTGAAAGCACTGTATGTTTGCCTGCCTGCCTGGATGTCCGGTGTCCCTAGGGGAAATCTCATTGGTCCCTTGGCCCGCCCGCCCCCGCACACCTCTCATTGGCCTGAGGCGGAGTGACGGGCCAAAGGACACACAGGGACACACACACACACACACAGGGAACACAGGGACACACACACACAGGGAAAACAGGGACACACACACACAGGGAACACAGGGACACACACACACAGGGACACACACACACACACGGGGACACACACACACACACACACACACACAGGGACACACACACACACACACACACAGGGACACACACACACACAGTGACAGACACACACACACACAGACACACACACACACACACACACACACACACACACACACACACACACACACACACACACACACACACACACACACACACACACACACACACACACACACACACACACACACACAGGGACACAGGGACACACACACACAGTGACAGACACACACACAGTGACACACACACACACACTGTTACATACATTAGCGGGGCTCACAGTGTTAGCAGCACCCGCGCGCACCTCCTCCTCTCCCCGTGTCTCCCGCGCTTTCACCCCGACCCCCCCCTCCCCCGGCGCCGCTACAGTCAGCGGGACACACAGGCTATTATTACCCCTTCAGCGCCCCCCTCCCCACCCAGTGTCAGCGGCCGTGCGAGACCCCCCCTCTATATCTCCCACCTCTCCCCCCCCACACATATACATGCCCCCCCTCCCCGGCGCTACAACTCACCCCTCCCCGGCGGGGGAACAGCCAATGGCCAGGCAGGCTGCCTCGCGGCGCCGAGTGCCCAAGATGGCGGCGCCCGGGACACAGCGGGGGAGCGGCCACAACACGCTGCCTCCCGCCTCAGATCCACGTGGGACCTGTCGGATGGGTGAGTGAGCGGCCTTCCCCTCCCCTCCACCCCCCCCTTCACCTCCCCTCCACCCCCTCCCCTCCAGTGTCAGTGTCTCCCCGATACCCCCCCCCCCCGGCGCCGCTACAGTCAGCGGGGGAGCGAGCGCCCGGGACACAGCGGGAGAGCGGCCACAACACGCTGCCTCCCGCCTCAGATCCACGTGGGACCTGCCGGACGGGTGAGTGAGCGGCCTTCACCTCCCCTCACCCACCCATCACCTCCCCTCACCCACCCATCACCTCCCCTCACCCCCTTTCACCTCCCCTCACTCCACTTCTCCCTTCCACCCCCCTTCACCTCCCCTCCACCCCCCCCTTCCACCCCCCCCTTCACCTCCCTTCCACCCCCCCCTTCACCTCCCTTCCACCCCCCCCTTCACCTCCCTTCCACCCCCCCCCTTCACCTCCCTTCCACCCCCCCCTTCACCTCCCTTCCACTCCCCCCCTTCACCTCCCCTCCACTTCACCTCCCCTCCACCCCCCCACCTTCACCTCCCCTCCACCCCCCCCTTCACCTCCCCTCCACCCCCCCTCCCCCCCACCTTCCTCCTCCTTCCCACCACCTCCCCCCCCCCTTCCCACTGCCTCCCCCCCACCTTCCTCCTCCTTCCCACCACCTCCCCCCTTCCCACCACCTCCCCTTCTCCCCCTTCCCACCACCTCCCCCCTTCTCCCCCTTGCCACCACCTCCCCCTTCTCCCCCTTTCCACCACCTCCCCCCTCCTCCCCCTTCCCACCACCTCCCCCCTCCTCCCCCTTCCCACCACTTCTCCCCTCCTCCCCCTTCCCACCACTTCTCCCCTCCTCCCCCTTCCCACCACTTCTCCCCTTCCCCCCCCCGCTCCCCTTCCCCCCCCCGCTCCCCTTCCCCCCCCCCGCTCCCCTTCCCCCCCCCGCTCCCCTTCCCCCCCTCTGCTCCCCTTCCCCCCCCTCCGCTCCCCTTCAATCCCCCTCCGCTCCCCTTTCCACCCCCCCCCTCCGCTCCTCTTCCCCCCCCCCTCCGCTCCTCTTCCCCCCCCCTCCACCTCTTTTTCCCCTTTCCCCTCCCACCCCCTCCCACACTTCCACCCCCTCCTCTAACCCTTCCCCCCCCTCCTCTAACCCTTCCCCCCCTCCTCTAACCCTTCCCCCCTCCTCTAACCCTTCCCCCCCTCCTCTAACCCTTCCCCCCCCTCCTCTAACCCTTCCCCCCCCTCCTCTAACCCTTCCCCCCCCTCCTCTAACCCTTCCCCCCCCTCCTCTAACCCTTCCCCCCTCCTCCACCCCTTGCCCCCCTCCTCCACCCCTTGCCCCCCTCCTCCACCCCTTGCCCCCCTCCTCCACCCCTTGCCCCCCTCCTCCACCCCCTCCTCCCCTTCCCGCCGCCCTTCGCCTTCATGCCCGCCTTACCGCCTCCCCACCCCCGCCTCTGCCTTTCACCCGCCCTTACTCCGGCCGCCTCTGCCTTTCACCCACCGCCTCACAGCCGCTGCACGCACTGAACAGACACCCGCCACACTCGACACATACCTGCCGCCACACACACCTGCTGCCTCCCGCCCCTACGCACCGACATCACTGACCCACCGCCTCACACCCTAGCAGGACCCCCACTCACAGACAGCACTCACAACCCACGCGCCAGCCGCCGCCTCACACCCTTGCAGGACCCCCACTCACAGACAGCACTCACAACCCACGCACCACCCGCCACCTCACACCCTAGCAGGACCCCCACTCGCACACAGCACTCACAACCCACGCGCCACCCGCCGCCTCACACCCTAGCAGGACACACGACTCAGATTTTTACATCACTTATGCCACCAAAATATACATTGTACTGTGGTGTCGTTAGAATAAACCATTTTTATACAACATCGTATTACATTTTCTTCCATCTTTCTTTTCAATATTATTATCCAACCTTTACAACAAACAGTCACCTATTGTTCCACGATTTATAAATAATACTACCTATTACGCATTTACATCCCGGGCAACGCCGGGTCTCTCAGCTAGTATTTATATAATAAAACATATCTAACATTTATAAAACCATACTTATCCTTATACACCTTCCCTCCATACCTGATGCTAAAAATAGGGTCAAATATGACTGTTCATCTTGCAGTGTGCTTAATAAGGAAAGAAAAAAACGAATATCAGCTGAAGGAAGGCAGTAGGAACAAATAAGGTGTATATTTGCTGTATGAGTAGCGGAGCTTCCGACGGTAAGGAGATATAGAAGCAGGAAATGGGAGATATGAGGAGACGCTGTGGGGGGTATATATGTTGGAGTAAATGAGCACTGAGAGTGTACTCACATGAAGTGAGAGGTGCCCCACTGTATCATGTACCTCTGTGAGTGTTCCTGATCCTCACCCTGTGTCTCCAATGAGTACAATGTGGAGTAACGTTACTCTCTAGGAAGCACCATCTTTCTCCTCCTGCTGCAGTGAGTCTGAGTGATTAATCACACGCAGACACACCTCCATGTCCCCCATGGCGTCAGTTGATCGGTGTTACCCAAGCGAATTGCTAAAAGGAAGGTTTTAAATGCAGGAAAACATAAACTGTCTTTTTAAAATAGATTCTCTATCTTCACCTGAATAAAATTTCCAGGAGAAGATATTGACAAACAAAAGACTTCACACCCTGTCCAAACATCTCTTGTTGATTATCAGGGACTTCAAAAGACAAGACTATGTTTCCTGAATTAACATCTAGACTTTGTTGAAGCAGCTGCTATTTTCCCATCTTCAAAGATAAAAACACAATTTGGTTTAAGCATACATCCTCAACCAATCAGAACCTCCTACATGTTGAGCTAAACCCCATTTAAACTAGACAGAATGTTAGTTAGTTAGTTAGTTAGTTAGTTAGTTAGTTAGAAGAGGAGAGAAGGAGTGAAGAGAAGTACAGGAGGGAAAGAGAAGCAGAGCTCAGAAGGTAATTATGATCATAATTCTTGTGCACTTGGAAATCTGTATATACCTGGGTTTTATATCAATGTATTGTTAGGTAGGGTGTACTGTATTGTATTGTTTTGTTAGGCCTGTAATAAGTACAAACCTAATAAGGAAGTATATGTAGTATTACTGTGTAAGTCTTATATTTTGTGCTGTGCTCTAATAAATATGTATATATAATTGGATCGAGTCTCTGTCGTGCAACAACTCTTATAAACCAAAGGGCATGCATGTGTGAATGTGTTTCCTATTGGAACCCATATCTACACATTCATCTCCCTAAATAATAGTTTGCCATATAATTATATTATTATAAGCCAGCAATACTTTTATAGATGAATTCACTATAAATCCATCTATATTTCTATTTCTGGATAAGGCTAAACATTATAGGTAACAATCGGAATGACTGCAAGAGGTGGAAGAATTGAAGGGACTGCCGCTCCAAGTAGGAAAAATGATGGAAACTCACCAGCGTTGGAAAAATAAAATCAATTTATTAAGCTACATAAAAAAAGAGGACAAAATGGAACAAAACGTTCTCAGTGAAAGTGCCACAGTGGGCGTGAAACGCGTGGGAAGAGGAGTTTTGTTCTGTTTTGTCCTCTTTTTTATGTAGCTTAATACTGGTAAATTGATTTTATTTTTCCAATGCTGGTGACTTTCCATCATTTTTCCTACTCGGAGCGGCAGTCCCTTCGATCCATCCACCTCTTGCAGTCTGCTTAATAAACCTGACTTCTGGGGCTTGTGCAAAGTAAATTAAAAAATAAATAAATAATTAAACAAAACTAATGGTACTTTCTATTAAGGTTGTACATTATATAAACTGTGATTTATTTTCTCTATCTGATGGTATTGAGGAAAAGGTCCCAGTGTAAGTACAGTATGCAATGGATAGAATCTTTTTGCTTTTATATATGTAATTATAGTATTATTATTTCTACTGAAAAAGATATCCAATTCTAATGGAGGCAGTCATAACTGCAATTAATGTGTCCTGATTGACATACAGTATATCATATTGAAAATTCTTTTTAGAATATATGTGAATAATAAGATGTTCCGGCACATACTTTTTAAGAGAGTTTGCTACATATTCAGGGTTTATTGCCAGTCTCAATTTAAATCAAATCCTAGTAAGCCATATGAGACTGACCAGTCATTGAAACAGCAATTATTAGTGCTACACAGTTTAAGGCTTGTAATACTGCTTTCCTTAAGTTACTCATCTATATATCTCCAATAGAAAATTGCCCAAGCGTGTCTACATTTTAGGGGTATGTGACTGTGTCAACTTCAATAAAACAATCTATCATTTTAGATTTTATAAATTAAGTGAATATATGATAGAGCATTGCATATAAGCCGTTCATGTTTTGTGAGATATTTGTTCAGGATCATTTTTAAACATATTCGCTGCTATGAACAGACATGAAAAAATATATTTTGGCGTACTGCCCCAATTTTGCGCCAAAATGACATCATATGTACCAGGTTTGCCGCTCTAGTTTCTTACATACGGTAAGGTGCACATTTTTAAGCAACAAAGATAATTTGATAATGGGATACTGTATGAGAACTTTATTCGGGACAGTACAAGGAGCTTTCAAAAGAACTATTCATCCCAAGGGCCGTACAAAGGGCATGAGGCCATCCCTTAAGGTTGCGGGAAAGGGGATTTCAATAGCAACAAAGGAAAGGGTTCTTTACAGTAAGGGCAGTTAAAATGTGGAATTCATTACCCATGGAGACTGTGATGGCAGATATAATGATATCTTCTTAAAAGGTTGGACATCAAAGGAAATATATACAGGGATATTTCAAATAAGTAAACATGGGAAGGATGTTGATCCAGGGAGTAATCTGCCAATATTTGGAGTCAGGAAGAAATGTATTTTTCCCCTTATGAGATATCATTAGATGATATGTCACTGGAGTTTTTTGTTTGCCTTCCTCTGGATCAATATACTGTAAGTACGGATATAGGATAAAGTATCTGTCGTCTAAATTTAGCATAGGTTGAACTTGATGGATGTACAGTATGTCTTTTTTCAACTTTATCTACTATGTAACTATGTAATTATATAATGTTACCTCAGACTTGATGGATTTTTGGTGCAGATTGTAAGGAGGAAAAGTGAGGCACAGAAGCATACCGTTTAATACATCTCTTTTTAATCTGTGCACTATGTAACTCCTCTCTAACCCCTCCTATTAACACTCCTCAAAACACAAACTGACACACAAGGGGCAAAAATTGGCAAAGATGAATAACACCAAAATTATGCAATTTCACCCAATTTTGGTCTAAATTTGCCATAGTACGTTGTGCTTATAGGCCCAAATTGCAACGTTCCATAAGTTTCCAATCATAAAAAAGACCCAAATATATTTCAATAATGCAAAACAATGTGCCATTTGATTCCCCCCTTCCCCCAACTAAACAAAATGAAAAAAGGGGACCAAATATAACCAGGACCCCTTTGCCTAATTCGATCAGCATTATCCTTTGAAACCCGAGCCATAATCTTCATTGAAGCCATTGATTCTATGTACTTTGAAGAATCATTCCCTATGGATATTTTTTACAAAATGTTAAACTTATCTTCGTACTCTGTATCAGACGCCCATCCTCAATGCCCTCTCTCCGCCGCCGCCTAAAGTGTTATGAGAGGGCATAGGCCTTATTTAGAGCCTGTCACATCCCAAAAATGTGGTAAGAACCAACATGGAAATTCAACCTATCCCATTAGATGATATACTTACCCTATGGCAACTTCTCTTTATCAATTAAGTCACGTGAGATAAAACTCCCCTGCAACGGTCGTCATTGTCTGGAATTATATTTTCCCTTTACCTTTTCGGTGCCCTAATGACCTACATTAGGGGTGGCCAACTCCTGTCCTCAAGGGCCACCAACAGGCCAGGTGTTAGGGATATTACTGCTTCAGCACAGGTGGCTCAATCAGTGGCTCTGTCATTATGACTGTACCACTTATTGAGCCACCTATGCTGAAGCAGTGATATCCTTAAAACCTGACCTGTTGGTGACCCTTGAGGAATGAAGATGGCCACCTCTTCCTTTCCAATCTCCCTAAATTAGACTTAAAGGGTAATTGAATATTTAAAAAGAGGCTACAGCGGTTACATGGAGGGCAAGCACACGTAGCAGGTCAACAGCTTTCTTTCAAACAACTGATCAGTGTAATTGGCTTCCTAATTCAGAGTCAGCGCAACACACAGCCAAAAGAACCAGGGTCAGGGTCAAAAGTAGAAAAAAATCTTTACTCCGTTCACATGGATAAAAAAAGATACGACGACCCTCTGACGCGCTTCACACCTAGGGATGCTTTATCAAGGAGTACAAGACAGTCCAAAATCAGACTCTTTAATACCCTGGCGGCATACGTTCTACACAAAGCTACTGGCACTCAGACAATCTGGGGGTCTAGGTAACCCAGAACAGGTTTCCATGGTAACAAGAAAGCTATATCAAAATGAAACACCTCCCCAGCAGTGCAAGATCTTTATAAGGCTGGTTCTATAGTGCCGGGGCGTGCTACGCTAGGCGCGCGCATGGCAGTTATAGATGGCTGAGGTCAGACAGTCTTTCTATACAAGGGCCGCGCGCATGGCAGGGAGCGGGCAGCCAGCAGACAGCGGCGAAGACGGTGGGAAGGATGATTTTGTGCCACTACCGGCGCTCAAATGTATTTATGTGGGTATGTATGTCTGTGTGGATGTGTGTGTGTGTGTGTGTGTGTGTGTGTGTGTGTGTGTGTGTGTGTGTGTGTGTGTGTGTGTGTGTGTGTGTGTGTGTGTGTGTGTGTGTGTGTGTGTGTGTGTGTGTGTGTGTGTGTGTGTGTGTATGTATGTGTCAATGAGTGCACAAATAATTTTTTTTATTTATTCAACTTTTTTTTGTTTAAAAAAATCTTATTTACACCATTATTTCACTCACACAATCTACACACACACACACACACACACACACACACACACACACACACACACACACACACACACACACACACACACACACACACACACACACCCACACACACCCTCTGTCGCTCCTGGCAGCACTGAGATTCTATACAAACAAAAAGCATGCGGCACATGCACACGCACGCGCGCACGTCCGCAACCAGTATATAACGGCCCCAACACATTCCTGTTGGTGATCATTTGTTCCCAATGTTCCCAGCGGTTTCAGCTGCAAACTGCCCCAGTAGTCAATGCTATCTTAGTCATATAAAGATACATTTAGCTGCTGAGATATATTGACTGAAGGATTGATTGAAACTAAAAGACGTCCATTATGTTAGGCACACAATCAAGATTTTTTCCAGATTTATAACAGGAGCGTTTTCCAGCTTAGGTAAGAATGTAGAATTATACATTGTCACATGCTTTACATATAGAAATAAGAAAAAAATAAAAATAAAGGGGAATGTAGTATTGCTGCTTCAAATGTAATATAAACACTGTCTTACAAACAGAACAGGAAACAGTGTGTCAAAGCAAATTTCTATTTCTACTTTCTTAACATTGATACAATACATCTTCCCAATTCTACAGTATAATGTACATCTATTAAATGACGGAAAACCTCGTAGTAAATCGCACTAGAAAAAAACAAGGTACATTTCAAGCAATTGGCTGGTGTTTTGGAATTTCTGTCACTTCATTCCTTCTGTGGCTATATTGTGCACTATGGATTTTTACATATTTTTCTTTGCCCAAATTAGTCAGATGAGAAGATGTAGCCAATAACTTATCTTGCATACAGATCTGATTACTCTTGATTGTTTCACACAATCAACTTCTCCTGTTTACTCTCATCACTTGCAAGAAAATTAGCATCAACCACACTGGATCAAATGGTCAAAAAACTGATTTTCTTTAATCAACCTAAAAATGAATTTCTTTGTACTATTTCAAAGGGCACCGCCAGTGAGTAGGATAAATTGAATATAAATATAGGACCATAACCTTTCTCCCCTTGGTTAGCAAATCTCTTTGACCATGAAAGATAGTGCTTAATGAAAGTACCAGTGACCCTAATGCACCCTCTGTCGACACTAATGATGTATTCTTACTATTAGCTGTATTGTTCAACCTACAGTACATCTTTCGCAGTTTCATATCTAATCTTGCTCATGTCTGCTTCTTTTCTGCAGAATATAGCTGGTACATGTGTTTTTGTTACAAATCTGAAACATTTATAATACCTCAATTTACCTCAATTTACAGCAGTTTGAATGATTCTGTAAAAAAAAAAAAAAATACATGACCCACCTAGGACCAACTTCATTACCCCACCCTATCCATTTAGTAAGAGGTGTTGCTTAACTGCAGTGGTTAAAATGAGTGCTCTATTCTTTCATTGGCCGAGTCATCAAAGCACAAAGTGAGATATTGTGCTCACTCTGGGGGCAACTGCCATGAACATGAATGCCAGCTACCAGCAGATCGGACACAGTACCCCCATTGCACTCAGCCCACGACCCCTGCAGTATGTTATTTTATTTTTGCAAGCAAGCTACAGTATAATATTACTATGTATGAACCAGATGTTCTACATATTATCTAATGTGACAGAGCAAAATCATGTAATTGGTGTTCATGACAGACTATATAGCATTCCCATATGCTACTGTATAATTAGAGATTTACGAAACTGAAAACGCAATTGCTAAATATTAAGTGTTTTTTAACGTTAACCCACGTTAGATTCCATGCAGAACCTTTTGACATGCTTCTAGTAATTTTGCTAAATGAGTAAGTTTTCAGCGAAATATTGCCGGTCAGTGAGCGAAAAAGGTGGTGTGTATATATGTGCCTTATATCAGGGGTCGCAATCTTTCCCCACTGTGCCCCCCAGTTTGGGCTCACCTGCCATATATAGTTGTAGCATTAAGTGAATCGAACAATTTGATAAAAAGATTGAAAGCAAATCTAGTGATTTTAGTGTACATAGAGAATTCGCATATTCAATAGCAATGCACATGGCAAATTGTCTGGAAATCCTGACTAGTGTGGTGATTTTTTGGGGGGCTAAAAAAAAGGGCTAATTATGCATGATTCATAACCTCATGCGAAATGTTGATTGTACTTAATGAAAATCCTTAAGAAAAGTGTAAGTAACATTGGGAATGTGTGTATCTTCATTACTGCTTTAAAAGGCCAGCACTTCTACTTTCACATTGGCATGTTAATGTTTCGGCTGCCGTGACCGCTCGCCATCGCACAACCGTGGCAATCGCAGCCTGCATGGATTAAAGCTTCGGTAGGTCCAATCTGGAAGCATGGACCCCTTGCAGCGCGGTAGCGGCAGACACTGCTCCCAGCACCATAGCCCTTCAATTTTTTTTGGTCCTTCCACTGGGAACAGTAAGTCTTGCTACAGTACATCTGTAAATTCCTCTTTCAGGTTTGAAACTTCATCTTAAATGGCAAACGGTTGAAACACTCTGGCATAACTTGGTGATACTCTGCAGTAAAAATTCCCCATGAGGAAGGATGGCAATATCTGAACAACATTGAGAATCTTCTGCACCAAACCATTCAGGGATCAGATTACGGGCCACGGTCATCTTCCACTTCTCGCTGAGCGTTGTGTTTTGAACACTTTGTTTGTTTTCTTGTTGCGGGGCTTTTGCAGTCAATTCGCTGACTTTTGGTTCTCAAGATCCGGTAAATGTTTGTATTGGAAACGTGTTGGCTGTACTTGTCTTTTTAACAAGCAGTATTCCCTCGGGGAGCAGAATCTGACCGTCACTTTGGTTGTTTGCTATTGTTTTCAGAGTGTTTGCTTCAGAAGCAGCAATCCCTGGATGATCTAGGATAAGATTGCCCAGCTCCCGTCCTCAAGGTCAACCAACATGTCAGGTTTTAAGGATATCCCTGCTTCAGCACAGGTGGCACAGTCAATGAACGAGCCACTGAGTGAGCTGCCTGTGCTGAAGCATGGATATATCCTTAAATCTGAGTCTTGAAGCCTGGAGAAGGCCACCCCTGAACTAGAAGATCCACAGTCCACACATTATTTTCACGACGGTAAGACAAGTAAAAGTTCGAACGCTGGTGTGGAATAAGAGAGGTAGGTGATAGGGCGTCAGCTCTGCATTCGTCTAGCACTGTGTAAGACAAGGACTTCAACTTGTTTAGTTGCTTGAAAACAGGATAAAAGATTTCATGCCTTTCATTTCTTCTATAGCAGTAGCTGCTGACAGCCAAACATGAATCAGATAAGCAGGAAAGATAATACATAGCAGCTCTTGTTCCTGATTCCTTTCGATCTGCTGTGCAAACTTCGCCGTATACTGTAGGAAGCAGACATTGGGCCTCATGCAGTAAGCGTTGATAAGGGAAATATGGCCATGTTATAGCCAAAATTGGGTTTGAGATTCAGTAAGCGCCGATAAGTGCTTCATATCGCCAGGTTTCGGAGCCGATAATTTGGTTATGGCCAGTCGCCTGCCGATAAGCCTGTTTTCGACACTGATCGCCACTTTTTTAAATCGGCTGGATTCAACAAAAAAAAACAGCTTATCGGGGCTGATCGGCACTACGAAATTGAGATGTTATGGCCGATTTCTCCCGCCAACTAAAGTTGGCAGTTTGGACGGGAGAACGATCGCTAAGGCTGCCGGAACGGCACTTAGAAAAAAAACATCTTCTGTACATCAATGGAAGTCAATGGAGCGGGGACGTATAACAGTATAGTACTGTTTATGTTTCATTGCTCACAATACAAGGGGGATTTGCATGACAGTGTGGGGGCATTCCCTGCATTGTGTCACAGCTGATGTGTCTTATTTGCATAACATTCGACTTTTACATGTTTTCAGCATTTGCGGGTCACATTACTCATCATGTGATGATGTGGCAAGGGAAAATACTATACTACACTCTTAAAGGAGAACCTCACATCATATCACACATTTTACTCAACTCAGCGACAATTATTTACATGATGTCACACATGTCACACATGTCACACATACACAGTATATTCATCTTCCTTTACATTACACAATGCTTGTAATGTGACACGCATCTTTAAACGTTCATGTACATCTGTCTTCTCATGTTTACATATACTTTTGGGTCCTCCCTATTTTCATGACGTCACTTATTGGACGCTCAATCACATTGCATGTTTACATTGTAACCGTAGCATTACAAGCACTTCAACCTAACTTATACACACATGTACAGTAATTCAGCATTGGGACACCTTGTAAACTCATTCTATACCAACTATCCTCCTTACACAAATGCATGCATATGCACACGACTATTCATTGTTGCCAACATGTCACAATAACATGGATAATTACACATGTTACACAAAACTTTTCCCACGTCAATCTCAGCCTTTTTGTCTCATTACATGACTGACTCTTGCGTTCACAAGTGTTACATGCATTGCACATGCAACTATTTATTTGCAAGCAATCTTTGTACAAAGCTTCACGTCACATCATTGCCAAATATCATCATTCCCTGCAGAATACACACAACAAATACTTAGAACAACAAGTGCACACAGCTTGCCACAGAAGTACTTTATTATGTTAATGTAACACCTTGCATTTTACTATGTCACCTGACATCATCACATACCTATTTAAAGGACGCACATTACCTGCTCATTCACAGCTACTCATTTCAAAATGTTGCGAATGTTTAGGAGACGCAGGAACATTCTTTTCTATGACATGCTTGATGATCAAGAGAATGATATAGGGCAAGGTAGGGACACACCGAGGGACAGTGACAGTGACGCGGATACGACAGGGACAGGGAGAGGGACAGGCCGAGGGACAGGTAGAGGGACAGGAGATCAGAGGAGAAGACAGAGGAGACAACTTGTGCCTCGTCCGCGTCTGTACAGGGAGAGAACCCTGTTAGATGGGATGAGTGAGGAGGAGATTGTAAGTCGCTATCGTTTGAGTTCAGCAGCAATCTTAGCTCTTTATCAGGAGATAAGGGGGGATTTAGATTTTTTCACAGCCAGAGGTCGTGCAGTCCCTGGGCTTGTTAAAATGCTGTGCTCATTACATTATCTTGCTTCCGCGTCATACCAGACAACTGTGGGCATAGTGGGCGGGGTCTCGCAATCTACATTCTCGCGGGCCTTGACCCAGTTTCTCTATGCACTCAATAGACGCGCTAGGAATTATATTCATTTTCCTACAGAGGCAACAGAGTGGCTGGAAGTCAGGACTGGCTTTTATAATATAGCAGGGATACCATCTGTGCTGGGTGCAATCGATTGCACACATGTTGCTTTGATTGCACCTAGTCAGAGTGAGCATGTGTACCGCAATCGGAAGCACTACCATTCACTCAATGTACAGGTGGTATGTGATGCCACGATGAGGATAATGCATGTGGTACCCAAGTTCCCTGGTTCCAGTCACGATTCCTCTATCCTGAGGAACTCTTCAGTCTTCCATGCGTTCGAAGAGGGACATTTTGAACCTGGTTGGCTGCTGGGTGAGTACATATTTACATGTTCTAACACAAAACACATGTTGATTTAGGAATGTTGGCATTGTACAATTTGATCACTAATGTCAGCTTATGTGTGCTCCATTCATTATAGGTGACTCAGGATACGGAATTAGGCCGTGGCTCTTGACTCCGGTGCTAAACCCTCAAACTGAAGCAGAGGACAGGTACAATGCAGCCCATATATCTACAAGATCTGTTATAGAGAGGACATTTGGCCTACTCAAGACCAGGTTTAGGTGTCTGGACAGAACTGGTGGGGCTCTTCTATACAAGCCTCAAAAAGTGTCTGATATTATCCTTGCCTGTTGCATTTTGCACAATGTTGCACTCAGGCACAATGTACAGTCAGACCTAGCTGAGGCTTTGGTAGACGAGCATCCCACCCATGTAGCTGCTGAAAATGAACAAACAGCCAGTGGTGGCCAGACACGACAGAATCTCATCAATTCATTTTTTTCTTGTAAGTACAAACTCATATGTTCCTAGTACTACTTTTATAGTTTAATTATGTTATATTAACAATAATGTTTCTTTATATAACCTTCTGTTAGGACACAGATGAATATGGGTTGCACACCTTTCTTTTCTCTGCTGTGTGCACAAAGGGATGTGGCACCGGTATGTTATTGTTGCACAGGTTATATAATCCCTCTTCAATTGTACTTTAGTTGTGTGTATGTGAATACAACTTGGGTAACAAAGCAATAATATTTTAGCATTGTGTTATTCCTTATGCTAAGACAAAACACATATTATGCCCATAATCATTCATGCTTCTAGTATGCTTACATACAATGTTATTGGTGCAGTGTAACATGTACATCCATATGATGTGTACACCAGGCAGATTTACATTTTGAATGTCATGAAATATACATGGTGTTGTACATTTAACACCAAATACACACTTTGCTGTGTTGTTTACGGTACTGAAGATGGCATGTCAATGTTTGCAATTTATATATTGTTCCTTTGCATTATAGGTATATCTCCAGTATGACTGATCATGGTATGTATATTTGCTGACATCTCTCATAAGATGTGGCTACCTCAATCTTCCTATAATTATTGGAACTAAAAACCCAACATATTGGTTTAAACACAAATGTTACATATATGTACTTTCTGTATCATGTATATGCATTTAGCTACTCTTGAGCTTTCATGTGCATTGTATTACAAAATGATTACTCACATTTCATCACATTTTATGTATGTTTCCTTATAATTTCCATTCATGTAATATAGAGGTGGTTGGAGAAAAGGGGATAACTGTACTTATTTGTTTACTTACGGGAGCACATTCATCACTAGCATAGACACACTTTTTAAGACAACTGTTTGTGTCTCTATCAATTGGTGTAGGATCCATGTATAACACCGACAAATGATAACACCAGCTTTATTATGGTAGCTTATATCATCATATTGACTATACTATGTATTTCTAAACGATTAATAAACACAGTAAACTATAGTTAGTTAGGTTAATGAAATATACACAGAAACGTACTTCATAACATGATGGTGATGTCATATTCAGAACATCATGCATTGGAGGGGACCATAACATCTGGCCAGTAACATTATTTGCTACAGTCCCAAACCATTTTATCTACATACCCATGTAACAAGAGATTTTAAAAATAAATGGCTACTTGGTTGTAAGTGTCCTTTACATTGGGAGAAGGAGTGGCTCAGTGAGTAAAGACACACACTGGCACTGATAGTTTGAAGCAGGGGAGTCTGGTTCAATTCCCGGTGTGGGCTCCTTGTGACCTTGGCCAAGTCACTTTATCTCCCTGTGCCTCATGCGGCAAAAAAACATTTGTACGTTCCACGGGCCAGGGACCTCAGGCTGAAACATGTGTCTGTAAATCGCTGCGTACAACTAGCAGCCCTATACATGAACATGCTCATATTATTATTATTATTGTTACATAGTTTCGACAGTCATACGTTCCATTACATATTATAATACACAAATGTGTTAGCAGAGTGGGAATGGTTGTTATATATAAAACACACCATGTCATAAAATGTTAGTAGTCATTAAAGAACACTCAATAAAAATTCATGAGGCACTCTTTTGCAACATCATTATGTTAATTAAGTGCTTATGCAATATAGGCATAAGGGTATCACATTTTTAATTGTTTGTTAATAAGCGCTGCAAGCAATATAAAATTAGTTCCATATGTAGTATAGTAGTCGGTGGCTCCTCCTCACAATCATCTCATATAAAGGTAGACTCTTCTGAAATCATACATTGATCCGATTGTATCTTCCCCGACATCTCTGAAATACAGCAAACACATGATGGTCAAAGATGGCACCTTACTAGATATGCATCCGTGACAACGCGTTACGCAGCTCTATATGATTGTGTAGATACACACGTCAGTCACTTATATGTTAGAAGTAAAACTGTTCATCAGTATGTAATGTTTCTTTAAATTTGTAGCAGGCATAACTATGTATAAGAAGTGAACGTTGCCTGTATACTGAAAGATGTGCGCGCACATCTTTGTGTGCGCACGCACTTCACGCTTGGCTCCACTAACTGTTAGCGCATGCGCAAAACAAAGCGTACGTTGTGCGTTCAATACATGTTGAAAATACCAGTAAACATAACATCTTTATTTCAAATACAATGAAGACGAAACTACATTCGTTCTAAACGAGTACATCTGTATTCTTTTTAAACAGACGTGTTTGAACAGAAAGCACGGCCGATAACACAATGCGCAAATGCAATACGTGTGACGTCATGTTAAGCCAGCGTGAAACGCACGCTAACACTCCTCCCACTCAATTAACATTCGGCTAACGCCCAGGGTACGCCTACAAACACTGAGCCGCACGCATCACACACTGCAGTTACCGTTACTATAACAAAACATGACAGCCAATAGGCTTTGAGGCGCGCACGTCGCTTGGGGGCGGGACTTACATCACTAATCCTTTTTAAGGACGCCTTGGCCCATGACAAGGGTCCCACGTCATACGTGGTGGACCCGGTTTTCAATGTTGTAGATGTTGCATGATAACAAAACAGGTATGTGTTAGAGTAATGGTAAAATGTTGCTAATATGTTTAAAGGGATAGGAAAGTACGTATATTTATTCCGTCAGCAATGTGTACTACTCTTTCAGGTCCTACTATATTGTATTAGGAAACAATTTGTTTGTGATCGCTACATGTTATGCAGTCTGCAATGTTACGCTGTATCCACGCATTGAAAGTGAAAATGGTGGTTACAAAAAAAAAAAAAATTTAAACGCAGAGTCAACGCATAACGATTGTTATATTTACCATTCTTCTAGAATTAACTCTTCGCCTGGCTGCAACTGGTCGCTCCAGAAATGCAAGCCATTTTCATCCACGCTTAACCCAACCGCTGAATCCAGTATGGCACATATCTCCTCCAGGATGCGCTCATAGGAATCGCCACTGCTTTCTTCAAATAATTGGTCGGGAGGTAGGTTCATTTCTTCCGGTTCCCATTCCAATGCAATTTCAGCTGAAAGGCTTGGTACATAATCATAGTACTTTTGTTCTTGTACAATGTGGGTTTCAGGAATGGAGGCTGCAGATATTGCAGCACGTATCGATTCAAACGGATCAGTAGTAGCGGATACATTGCTATTGCCATTAGGAATAAATATGCCTTTCACGACAATATAAGTGCCGTCTTTCAGGAGAAATTGTTTTTCCGGGGCAATCTTCCAGAAACCATAGGTGTGTTGTAGCTTATCCTGGTCACGTTCAAAAAAGTCATTACTTGATAAAGTGAATCTTATTGAGGAATTAAAATTCCGTGCATGCTTACGGTCTTGGTAATAAGGATATTTTGCTCGAATGAAATCATCGATTTGGCGTGTGCTTGCTTTCTGTCCGCGACTGTTCAAGATGGCTTCACAGATCATGTACTTATACCCTAAAAGGGGATTAATATTGTTAACGAATTCATCAGCCATGTCTGAGTAGCACAAAAGCTGTGTGCAGGTCTGTGTTATTTGCTCATCAAAATGAATGTGCTGAATGGCTAACAAACTCCTGTTTTTCCTTGTCAAGGTCAACAAAACTAACTACTTTGACTCCTTCTTTCAAACGCCAATTGGATTTGTTTGTCTAATTGGGTTAACAGTTGTGGTTCGTGATATGGGACTGTGGGAGAAACATTTCTCCTTCTTTTATCTCGTTTGTGAAAAACATCCTTAGACTGTGAATGCGTTCACATAGTGTTTTTTTGAAAACTAACAAAGACCAGTGTGTGAAAATATTTCTTAGCCAGGCATATCAGTAAAAACACACCTGCAAAAAGAAATGTTTTTTCCCCGCTTACATTTCTGTGTGTATGTGAAAGTCTGGTTAACTCCCTGTCTGCATGAGTTTAAATACGTGTGTATATATATATATATATATATATATATATATATATATATATATATATATATATATATATATATATATATATATATATAAATATATCTCTTATAAAAATATATATATATTTATATATAATATTTTTTTTTTTTTTATATTGCAGGAGTACACACAACATTGATGGCATTAAGTATACCTTGTATGAAACCTATTTAAATGGTGAGAAACATGATTGAATTAAGTAATAAACATTTGTTTAAGCACAATACTGTTAGAGTCTCATACTTAGGATATTTCTCAAACATTAGGCCTGTATTATTAAAATAGTGTTTTCACAAGGAAGCATGAAGTGTATTAGTTTGTGTATACCAGTTTATATAGTACTATATATATATATATATATATATATATATATATATATATATATATATATACACTCACACACTCACACTCACACTCACACTCAGTGTGTGTGTGTGTGTGTGTGTATATATATTATTATACATTCTGAGATGTTATAGAAACGAACACACAACTGATTAAAGGACAAAATTACAATGGCCAAGCAAGGCAAAGGTAAGTAATAATTTACACATAATCCTGCTGTACACGTACAAGAAAGATGTTTGCACTTACTTAGGTGTTTTAATAATTGCATGTGACTAATATGCATATGCAATTCTTACATCAATTAACACACCCAAATGCAATGTTTTGCTGCAAAGTCAATGGCAGCTTCTCTAAACTTAGCAACTGGCTCCTGGTGGACCATTACTGAACAGACGATTACAACATAAATATTTATAACACAATTAATTATGAGTGTTAACATTTCCAAAACTTCACGTGTACAAGAACATAGTTGAAAGTTTGGAAACAACACAGTCTTCAGCATACATACAATAGTAATTAGATAATCTGAAGTCAACAAAACAAGGCCAAAGACATATTTTCTGAATTATAACATTTATTTTTTTTGTTCCTTTTGCGAGCGAGTAACAGGCCTGCTTGTTGTCTCTTGAATTTTCCTTTTTCTTTTGCCACCAACTTTAGGCACAACAGAGCCACTTTGAGTGGCCTCTGGCACTTCACGGGCAGGGCTTGTGGCCAGTGACTGTTCACCTACGGGGCTTGTGGCCAGTGACTCACCTACAGGGCTTGTGGCCAGTGACTCACCTACAGGGCTTTTGGGCAGTGATTCACCTACAGGGCTTTTGGGCAGCGACTCACCTACAGGGCTTTTGGGCAGCGACTCACCTACAGGGCTTTTGGGCAGCGACTCACCTACAGGGCTTTTGGGTAGTGACTGTTCACGGACAGGGCTTGTGCCCAGTGACACATGTGAGCAAGTTGGTAGACACTGCACAAGTGATGGTTGGTCTGTTTCATGTGTGTCTTGTTTTGTTTTTGACCAAAAACTGGTCAGTAGTAACTGCTTGTATTTTGTTTTTGTGGGCTCCTTTGTAGGTGTCAGCTGCTGATTTTGTACAGATGGCAGTGGTAGTATGTCGTCAGGAACCTGCACAGCAATCTCTGCTACTTGACCGGTAACATTTGGGCCTGGTGAATGAATATCAGATGAATGTGGTGAAAACTGACCTGCATGAACAGATCCTGGCTGGGAGGTGTTGAATTGTGGTACATTAGTCATTCTCCAGTAATTAGCTTGTGTTTGCTGAACAACTAATGCTTCGAATGAGGTGTTGATTTTTTGCAACTGTTTAGGCACTTCAATGAAGACTCTGTGGAGATGTGCCAATTGTGATACTGTTTCTTCCTGCAGTCCAATCATCCTTTCCAGCACTGTCATCATGTCTGAATGGCGACGATTTTCTGCGTCCACTATTTTTCCCTCTGAAGCTACAATTGCATCGTATGTGGAAGTTGATGGACGATTTGGCGGTACAACAGTTTCTATTGGCACCTCTTCATGGTCACATGATTGTATTTCAGTCTCTTCTGTGGCGTCATCCTCATCATACTCATCATCCTCATCACCATGATGTTCTAAAAAGAAATGTACACATTATTAAATGGCATGTTAATGTATGCTGTGTTACTATGTAATTGTACTGTGTCCTAAGTAACACCTAACATGTTAGCATACGTTTTATAACCTCATTAAAAACTACCTTGACTTACGAATAATGTTTGGACTCAGTATGAAATATGAATGAATGAAAAGTTGCTCTAAACTCAGAAGTCCTACATGATAATTAACATCACTAACACAATACATGTTGCCTTACACTTAATTTTCACTGACACTAAGTAATCCTATTTAAAGAAGATGTGCAAAACAAATAATGCACATGACAACATAACATATAGAAGAGCACATATTATATGGGCAGCAAATGATACACTCACCTTCTAGTAGTGTTGAGCTGGCTGACCCAGGTGAAGACACTTGTTCCATCTCAGGTGACACATGTCCTCCAGGGGCAACTATATATAACAATAACATAAGTTTTACATTTACATGTGTAAATATTGAACAAACACTTATTGTATGTTCTGTATTTATGATTAACTAACAACATCAGTTCCTTAACCGAAAATGTGTGTGAAAGTGAACATAAATAGTTGTAATAACACTGTACATGCCTGTGTACTTAGAATTTTTGAGTTCCCTAACATACAACATACTATGTTTCTGCAGTAATGCGTGAGGATAAATAGATTAAATGAGTACATAAAAATCATATGTTGTGTAGTGATATCAGTATCATAATGTACATAACTATCATGAGATGACCATTCACAATGGTTATCATGAAGGTGGTCATATTGCAAAAAGTGTTGTTTTTGGTAGAGGATATGTGTGGTACATTAATCGAAGATGTGGCACACCTGAATGTGGCTGTGACTCAACAAGACAACACATGCAGTGTGTGATAATGTGTCTTTCATAGTAGTTCAACTATAGATATGAGTGAACTAATGTGTGACGTACGCTTTGATAAGTAATGAGTTGTTGGGGCATTTAGTAGCTAGAGTTAAGCTTTCAAATGAGTGTGATTAACTTCAGTTGTGCTATTCAGGTTGTAAGAAAGGTATTCCCTTCCCCAAAAAGCCTAATCAGCCACACCTTTCAATGACTTGAAACAGGTGCAAATGGTGTGAACTAAGTTGACCGTGAAATGAGGCTGTAATTAGTGTGTGTGCTGAACCCCACCCCCTCTGTTGAAGTGTATGCTGTGATGAGATATTAATTGCAGCTGCTTTAACACAATGGTAGATGAGCTAAGTAGTCATCTGCAGTGTTTAAGTTATGAAAACAATGACATAACATATGATACGTGTGCCTCATTATGCTGTCTGTATATGACATAAAGCAAAAATGGACCTTTTCATAAGCAACTATAGATGTGTTAGTGCCAGTGATGTTTGTAGGCCGTTACATGCAATTTCTTTGATGCATGCTTAAAATAGGCAGTAATGTCATGTTTGTCGGAGTAAAATCAATAAAATACACAATAATATGATACATATTTCTGTTCTGTACCTGTAGCTACTAATAATTTCTCATGAACATGTGTTACACATGTGTACTACCCTGTTGTTCCCCATCTTCGCCCACCATCAATTGCTTCCACTGCAGCTATGCATTTTGGGAATTCACATGTAAATGAGCACGCAATGGCACGTGCTATATTAGTTACTGCTTTTAGTAGGACTACTACATATATGTCTATTTTGAGATATATATATACAGAATCAGACATATACATATATAGATGCAGGTATGCTTATATTGTGAAGACAGTATAAAAAGCAGTGTAACTATGCAAAATAACTGTAAGCAACGACACGCCTAGTACAGTAATATTTATCACCTGCTGGAAATTGTGACGGATAAATTCCAATGTCACGGTCACCAGCCAAGCCTTCCACGACGACGGTAAGTAATTTTGGCCGAAGCAGCTCCTCCAATGGAGTCAATATGAGACGTTGTGGTGTGGGCCCACCTCCAGTGCCAGTAGCATGCACGCGTTGGTCTTGTATTTTCTTTTTCAATTTGGACCTAATATCATCAAATCTTTTCCGACAATGATACTTGTCCCTGACACTATTCCCACAGGCATTGACACCAATGACTATTGTGTCCCACATTTCTTTTTTGCTTGCTGCACTTGTCCGCCCTTGAAAAACATATAAAAGATATGAGGTAAATTAATAATAATATAAGCACCAGTTTCCTACACTGCTAGCTGTTCCAAGAGATATCAAACATGCTGTTTTATGTGTAATATGTGCAGCACATGAGCATTCACTACTAAACCTATACATGTAAGCAAGGTTGCATTCATATTGTATGCAGTTCTGGCAAATTGACCGCCTGTGTTTATTTGTCCTTGTAAGGCATGATAAAAAGCTGTGTTTCCACACTAATGAACATAGAAAGATATTGTGTACCCATATTTGCATATGAACAAAACTCAGATGACCTAGGATCACATGTATTTGAATAATAAATGTAAAGTTACACTTACCTACTAAATGTCCATAGAGACTGTCATAGTGCTCCAGAATGCCAGTGACAAGAGCCCTATTTTCCTGGTCATTGAAGCGAGGATTACGTGGCTTCTCCACACGTTTTTTCCGAGCAGGTTTAGGGTCAGAGCTTGGCTGGTGCTGACTGGACTCTCCTTCTTCCAATGGAAGAGCCTCCAAAAGCTGGCCACCAGCAAGCACGCCACCACCAGACACTCCATCAGCAACTGCGCCACCAGCAGCACTCCCAGCACCAGCACTCCCACTCCTAGCACCAGCACTCACACTCCTAGCACCAGCACTCACACTCCTAGCACCAGCACTCACACTCCTAGCACCAGCACTCCCAGCACCAGCACTCCCACTCACAGCAACAGCACTCCCACTCCCAGCACCAGCACTCCCACTCACAGCAACAGCACTCCCACTCCCAACAACAGCACTCCCACTCCCAACAACAGCACTCCCACTCCCAGCAACACCACTCGCAGCACCAGCACTCCCACTCCCAGCAACACCACTCGGTGCACCAGCAACATCACTCCCCTGAACAGAACGTTCACTCCGACGCGTACTCCCACGAGTAGCACTCCCACTCCCACCAGCATCACTCTTCCCACGCTTTGCGGGCATACTTCCAGCACTCACAAAAAACAGACAAGAAATGTACAGGCAATCACACGACCCACTTCCACATATAAAACAAGACAAAGATGTAAACAAAACAACAAAGGACAAAGCTCACCCAATACACAACAAGTCTCTCAGTCAATATGCAAATCTTCAATCGTCCAGCTCTGTGCGTCTCTCTCTCTCTCTCACTCCCAACAACACAGAGAATGATTAGCAGTACACGTTGCCTTTAAATATGGCGCGCAATCAAAAACATGCTTGTTTCGCCTGATTCAGCAAGATTTGTGATTGTGCAACCTAACAGCACCCCGCCACGCACGCCGATACACCTGTGTGTGATCGGCTCATCATCGTGAGAGTGGGCGGATTTGTTTTCTGGTTGATTTTGAATGTATTCGGCACTTACTGCATACGGAGAGGGAAAAACGCCAATAACATGACTAATCGATAAGCTTGCCGATTTCACATAATCGTCGCTTACTGCATGAGGCCCATTGTGTTAGTTGTTTTCTCTAAATTAGGCCCAGATTCACAGAGGTCACAAAGGTCAGTGATATTAATGAGATGATATTTAAAAAAATGACTGTAGAAGAACTAGAAAATTTGCATTTTTTAAAATAATTTTTGGGCATTCTGACAAAACAAAAGTAACAGAAACCATGTTCTCATATTAATATACTGAGTGGTTCTATACCCAGGGAAAGAACAAATCACCATAAACACTTAGGATGTAGGGCTACTTATATCATTTTATGATTTATTAAATAAATAATAAAGGTCTCTTCCATCCATTTCTAAGGGTTTAGGAAACCTTTTCAAAACATTTTTCCTAACCTTGAATTCTAGCATCTAGTTTTCCTCTCTTTCATATATTCAAAACGATATTGTCCTCTCACTAAGAATACATAAGTACTGCAATATGTTTCCAGCTTTCTCAGTACTTTAATGGTTAAGTGTGAGACTTAGGTACTTCAGAACGTAAAAACTTGTCACATATCACTGAACTTCCTTTTTAGAACTGCTGTCATTTCAATTGATATATTTCCACACACAGCATCTTATTGCTATACAGATTGTTAAATATGTTACCCTGAGGATTTAAAGTATTCATGCAGAATACCTTTTTCAATTATTCACATTCGGGACTGCACTTTTGATCTTGTACAGTATGTGATCAGCACGCCTGTAAAAAAAAAAATGCAGCTGCAGTTTGCTTTCACTTTACCATCTGTGTACTTTACAAGTTTGTCCATGACTATTTAAAGGATCATAAACATATTTTACAATTAGTTAATGTTAAAGATATATCGTATCCCTTTACTGAGGCATTTTATTACAAGTTAAATCAAGATTTATTCTTAAAATAAAATCCAAACTCTAATTGTGAAATGTGCTTCGTCTGTGCTTTGGATGTGTTTTGGATGTGTTTTGGTCTAAAGGAGAGGCTCAGTATGTAAAGGCAAGTCCCGTCATGTACCTGTGCCGCAGGCACCAAAAACATAGATTGTAAGCTCATCTGGTCAGGGACTGTGTCTGTAACAATCCTATGTGCTGCTTACCGCGCACTATATTGTAATTGTGAAGCGCTTTGAGTCACCATTGGGAGAAAAGTGCTATATGAAATAAAGTTATTCTTGCAGAAATATATTACTGCTATCCAAGAGTTGCTATAAACAGAGGCAGTAACATGGCTCTTCTGTAATCTAAAAATAATATTTTATTACTTGTATAGTGATGACAATGAATACAGATTTTTGCAGGCACGAGTCCCCGTTCAGAAGAGTTTACAGTCTAATTTGGTGCCTCTGGAAATAAAGTAACTTGCCTCAAGGTCACGAGGAGAGCTGACACTGATTCTCATCAGGTTCATCTGCTTCAAAAGGCTGTCTTCTTATTCCTTCCGCCTGTAATGTTCTCAAATTCCTACCTATAAATAAATATAGAGAACAGAAATAACCTATTCAGCTTTTACATTTGAAATTGAAAACAGTCAATGAAAAAATAAATAATATGCACACATATTAATAACGTACTGTAGGAATATTGGTAGAATGGTACAATGTCATCCATGCTGAGGTGTTCCAAGTCAATGCTTTGAGTGACCCAATAGTATGGAAGGTGTTAAAGCTTCCATCTCACGTAGGACAACGTTGATACAAAATACAGGTAAACCCCGTTATAACGCGGTCCTCGGGGTCCACCCCGAGACCACGCGTTAGTAACGGGGTCGCGGGAAAAAAATGGCCGTCGCATCAGCGCATATTCACCCCTCGGGACAGGAGATAGGAGGGGGGATGCCCCTCCGGTCCCGGCTTCCCCCTGTCACCGCGTGACAGGCCGCGGGACAGGAGATGGGAGGGGGGATGCCCCTCCGGTCCCGGCTTCCCCCTGTCACCGCGTGACAGGAGATGGGAGGGGGGATGCCCCTCCAGTCCCGGCTTCCCCCTGTCACTGCAGGACAGGCCGCGGGACAGGAGATGGGAGGGGGGATGCCCCTCCGGTCCCGTCTTCCCCTTGTCACCGCGTGACAGCCCGCGGGACAGGAGATGGGAGGGGGATGCCCCTCCGGTCCTCGCTTCACCTTCTCCCCACCGTTGTCCCCGCTGCCTGCGCAGGAGGAGGGGGGGAGTGGGTGTTGGTGCTGGTGTGTGTAAGTGTGTGTGAGTGTCTGTGAGTGTGTGAAAGTGTGTGTAAGTGTCTGTGAGTGTGTGTAAGTGTGTGTAAGTGTGTGTGAGTGTGTGTAAGTGTTTGAAAGTGTGTGAGAGTGTGAGTAAGTGTGTGTAAGTTTGTGAGAGTGTGTGTTAGTGTGTGTCAGTGTGTGTCAGTGTGTGAGAGTGTGGGAGAGTGTGGGAGAGTGTGTGTGAGTGTGTGTAAGTGTGTGAGAGTGTGTGTCAGTGTGTGTGAGTGTGCGTGAGTGTGTGAGAGTGTGTGAGAGTGTGTGTCAGTGTGAGCAGTGTGTGTGCAGTGTGCAGTGTGTGTCAGTGTGTGCAGTGTGTGTCAGTGTGAGCAGTGTGCAGTGTGAGCAATGAGCAGTGTGTCAGTGTGTGCAGTGTGAGCAATGAGCAGTGTGTGTCAGTGTGAGCAGTGTGTGCAGTGTGAGCAATGAGCAGTGTGTGCAGTGTGAGCAATGAGCAGTGTGTGTGCAGTGTGTGTCAGTGTGTGCAGTGTGAGCAATGAGCAGTGTGTGTGCAGTGTGTGTCAGTGTGAGCAGTGTGTGTGCAGTGTGTGCAGTGAGAGTGTGTGCAGTGTGTGCAGTGTGTGCAGTGTGCGTAGTGTGCAAAAAAAAAATATTAAATTTCATTTTTTTTTAATTTTTTTTAACGGGAGCCACGGGAAAACCGCGTTATAACCGAATCGCGGTATAACGAAGCGCGTTATAACGGGGTTTACCTGTAACAGTGATATGGTTATTTCAAATAGTTTATGAAATTACATTTAACAGTTACAACATTTGCATTGGAGAGGTGACTGTTAATCGTTAGTTCTCCACCACAATAATAAGCCCACAGACAAATGTCGAAAGTGTTACTGTCCATGCTAACATCGTTTTAAGCAGGAAATAACATGGAAGAAAAGCGTGCGTTAAAGAGAGAACGCACATGTTACTAATATTTGCAATCGAGTGGCTACATTTCTCATGTTTCATATTGGGGTAGAGGAAATAGATGTGCAAAGTTTTCATCTGTCTTTGTGAATATGGGACAAATGGCTCATTTTTGTGAACTTTTGTGAGTACACAAAAATAATCAAATTCTAAAACGAACGTTGAAGTTAGCCAAAAAAAGTAGTTTAAAGAGGTACATACTGTAAATTCCGGACTATAAGCCGCACCTGTATATAAGCCGCACCCATTGAATTTTAGAATTTTTTTTATTTTGACCATATATAAGCCGCACCTGAATATAAGCCACACCAGATTATAAGCCTCACCTCACATTAACCCCCCCCTGCACCTCACATCAAGCCCCCAGCACCTCACATTAACCCCCCCTGCACCACACATCAACCCCCCCTGCACCACACATCAAGCCCCCCAGCACCTCACATTAACCCCCAGCACCTCACATTAACCCCCAGCACATCACATCAACCCCCCCTGCACCACACATTAACCCCCCAGCACCTCACATTACACAGCAAATACCTGCCATCCAAGCAGGAGTGCACGCGCTCGCTCTAGCAAGCAACAGGCAGGAAGTGCCTCAATGCTAGAGCGTGCTGCTACTAGGGAGGGAGGGAGGGAGGGGGAGTGCAGAAAGCGGGAAAAATTCACATATAAGCCGCACCTGAATATAAGCCGCGGGGTTCAATGCGTGAAGAAAAAATAGCGGCTTATAGACCGGAAATTACGGTATATAATTAAGTTAGGATCTATCTCTCTCTGTCTCCTTTTCGTTAGGTAAACGTCAACGTTTGATCTACATTTTCACATTTTTATTCTGACTTTGCAAACTTGTAAAAGTTCAGAATGAATATTGTCAAATTATTTGACGTTTTCTGAAAATGTAAGTTAACTTTGACAATTGTGCACATCTCTTACTGGGAGCGATAACGTGGGGTGCATCTGTACCCCTCTTCTTTGCATAAGGAATGTTAGATAGGGGACAAGATAAGAAAGAGATAAACTAGAGACAAAGGTACTAAAACTGTCATTAACATCATGTTACAATAATATCCATGAAAAGCGTCAACTAAAATCAATTTAAACATGGCTGTTTATATTTTCTAAAGCATTATTCTATTATCAGTACCATTGCCTATTAAATATATTACTGTAATTATCGCAATTTGGTGGGCCTGCAAATGTCAGAGTGATATTTGCTTATTTCACATAGTAACTGAGTAGTTGAGTTTTTCTTATGTTACAAAGTTTTTGCGTATAGAATTCTCACTAGCACCACCCACATACCCGCACGAGAAGAAAAGCAAACGATCTGCAGGTGGTATGCATTTTTGATGAATAGTCTACAGTTTCTACAATTTAATAATGATTTAAGGAGTGTACCGGTTTTAAGTCTTAAGGTTTGATGACATTTAAAGACTCAAGAAGGGAGACCATAGAATACAGTAAATACAGTCAGTGATGGAAGAGTGAAGACAAAAATGTTTCTTGCTTAATTTCATGGTTGAAATTTTGGAAGTGCAAAAATCGAACAATTTTCCTGAACAGTACTTGCAGAGGACTCTCCATTGATGTATAACATGGAGTAGAAAAAAAGGTTGTAAGAGATAGAGATTGTTACAGGCGGGTGGATACCTATTCATTATATTTAGCATATACTGTACTGTAGAAGATTGCTGATGACAAAAATCACAGGATTTTATGGCACCTATCCTTTTCCTAATATTCCACACATTTACAATACTCTGAACATATCCACACTAAGCTCTTTAAAATCCCCAGTGAAGTAGTTGCTCCATTTCTGCATATTGTTTTCCAGGGTAAAGTTAAAAATATTGTACTTTCTGGAAAAATACTCAGACTTGGCTTTAAATTCACTGAGGTCTGATCCTGTCCCCATATTTGGCCTGTTTGTTGACAAACATACTGTACCAACAATGATATATACTGCATTTTGCTGAAATAATGAACACTGGTGAATGCTGCCTTTAAAATATGCATGCATCAGGAAACAAAGGGATGTTGAAATGCAAACAAACCTTGCAAAACAACATCTGTCCAAGTCTGTCCAAATGCTGCCATCCGTTTTTATGAAGGATGCAACTGCAGCATTTTGTCTGTAGGATTGAGCTTATTTTCATGCAGTCACAGACAATGTGTCTGTTCTAAAAGGAACCCAGGACAAAAACAACCACAGCAAAGTCTGTTGTGGAGAAAATGTTTAGGAAGGAAAATAAATGAATACTCTCTATGAAGTGTCATCACTTTCTTCCTATCAACTGTAAAATATCAACAGTAGCAGTTGAATACCGTTAAAAGCAAATCTTTTTCTACAATCCATTGTGCCGATTAGATACTGTGGATGGTGTTTATCAGAATGCTCTATTTACTTATGTATTCGTGTCTTTGTGGTAACGGAACAATTGATGAAATTAGCCAAAGTAGAAGTGAGATTACCTGTAGCACTTGTAAAGGTGCACTAGAGCGATATATGCAAATTCAATTAGATCATTTGAAATCATTGAAAGGTACGAATTAGAGCAGGAGCGGCCAACTCCAGTACTCAAGGGCCACTAACAGGTCAGGTTTTAAGGATAGCCTTGTTTCAGCATAGGTGACTCAATCAGTGGCTCAGTTATTGACTGAGCCATTGATTGAGATACCTCTGCTGAAGCAGGGATACCATGAAAACCTAACCTGCTAGTGGCCCTTGAGGACTGGAGTTGGCCACTCCAGAATTAGAATAAGGTAGAATAAGTTAGAGCTCTTAAGTCCTTTGATAAAAGTACTCAGAATTTTACTGCACAGCCTTCAACTTGTAGGAGCCTATTCATTAAATGGTGTTTCTGTGCAAAAATACACATTTTCACAATAAAAGGCACCACAACATTGTTGATTAAACAAATTGACATGTCCAATAGAGTGAAAGCTTCATTTTAGGTACTGATTTGGTTCTGGCTGTGAATATCCTGCGATATAAATATTGTGTACAAATTATTATTACAGTATATTTTATTTATATGCTTCCAATACTGTTGCAGCCCCTTTTATTCTCCTACATCCCCAATTTTTTTCTTGGATGTTTTCTGAATGTCATGCACTTTGCCGCATTCATGGCGAGACAGCGCTAATAGCGCTAATACAATGAAACGCCCACGGCGCCTAAAAATATCGGACCATGCCGCATCTGCCAGCGGTTTTAAAAGTCGCTCTGAAACGGTCGCACGAGGCTGAAGGCGGCCGCCACTGTATATTCCATAGTGCAGTACAATGTGGGGTAGGGACAAAAGAACAAAACACAAAATACGTACAATTTAAAAGATAATGGAGTAATAGGTAACGAGGTTCAAGCTCTTAAAAACCCTTAATCTCTTAAAAACTACAATCTAAAACGAATCGTAGAGTGATGACACATGGACAGGAAGGGTATAAGGACATTCAACATGGTATTACATGTAAACTTATCAGGAGGGTATTGGATGGAACTCTTTAAAGAGGTAGTGTTAGTTGAAAGTGTGAATTATGGGGGAGAGTCTGATTGTGGGGTGTAAGGGGTTTCACTGTTGGGGTGTAGCCCAGGAGAAGTCATGGAGGTGGGAATGAGAGGACGTAATGATGGAGGAGCAGAGCCAGAGGTAATGAGGTGATAAGCAATTGCACGTGGGAGACTACTTGGGCATTTGAGTGCAAATGTAGAGAGTGGCCGTGTAGAGAGCTTTGAAGGTGAGAACCAGAACCATGAATTTGATCTTTCTGGGTATAAGTAGCCAATGTGAGGATTTCCATAGTAAAGCAGCAGATGTAGAATGGTTGGTGAGATGGATGAGCCTGTCAGAAACATTTAGCCTGGACTGGAGTGGGTACAGCCAGAAGAGGGGAAAACCTAATATGAGCAGATTACAGTATTCAAATTGGGATATTAAAAGTGCATACATTAACATTTTTATGGATTTTATGGCGAGCGGGGAGCATATTACTGCAATGTTTGACAGGAGTTGGGGAGTTACTGGATGTGTGGTATAAAGGAGAGGGAGGAGTCAAGTA